>NC_022009.1:66521144-66543092 GCF_000317375.1 Microtus ochrogaster
GATCTGGCAGCACAGTGCTGTCTCTGGAGACAATTCTAATTCTATAGGCGATCTGGCAGCACAGTACTGTCTCTGGAGACACACTTTAACTTCTCTTTTCTAACTTCTTATCTACAGTTGTTCTCTACTGCTACCAAACTGTTAGGACAATGTGTTCAGAAACACAACACACCTTTTGTTAGGGAAAACATTTAATATTCAAGCTGGATTTCCTGAAATATTTTATGATAAAACTTGGAGATTAAAACACAAAGACATACACACAAATGAAATTTAAATGTATTGAGTATTTTGCTGTTCCCTGTTGGGGAACAAACATCTTAGTATTTCTTTCCTCTTTTTAAGTTTTCCTGACAACCGAAGAGCTCTCATCCCTCACTTCTGCTTGGCTTTTTCCTTATTCACTTGCCTAGTTAAGACTTTTGTTTAGAAAGAGGTCCACACAAACACACACGCTTTTCTGAAAGTTACACACAGCCATATTGGGGGAGAAGAGGAATTGATCTCAAGTCTATGGTTATCTTTCTGTTCATCTCAGTCATACACAGGAAAAAGAAACTCTGATGCATAGGGGCTTTCTTTTGGAAGTAGCTGTGTGTTGGCTTTAAAATGATAGGGATGGTTCTATGCAAGGAAATAGTTGTCCAAGAACCTCTTTGTGTTCCTGGTGCTCCTGCAAGGGAAAACCATTCTGGTAGTTTCTGAGTCATGGGTTTGTTATAATTTCTTAGCAAGCCAAACTATACACAGTGTTCAAGGGGATGGCGTGTACTGATTATGAATTCTTAGTAAGCCAGACTACAGACAAGGTCCAAGGGGATGGCTCTGTGCTGATGGATGTCATGACCACATACAGTCAAATTCAGGCTGCTTAAGTGTCCCGTTACAGTCACGTGACAGAAACTTTTAAAAAGATCAGCCACGTGGCAGAGCTTTATAGACATCACAGACGGTGCAAACGCATGGTGAAAACTGCCACTCACCATGCCCTCCGAGCCACAGTTGGTTAGATGTCCCATTTTAAAGATAAAGCTGGGGCTCTGGGAAGGAGGCTTGCCTACAGGTTTTCGAATGAAAACATTAGATAAATCAGATTAGCTTGCCAATTGATATCAAGAAACAGAAGTTTCTGTTGTTTGGGAGCTCTGAAGAGCACTTTTGCTCGGAATGGTTCGGCAAGTTAATAGTCATTTTCCTGTTTGACTACATCACTTGTTGAAAACCTGGGATGACCCTAATGGTGTGGCTGCCCTGTTCCTGCTGCTTCGGCAGGTGAGTGCCGGAGACTCCTTGCTGACTGTGGGTGGCCATCTGTTTTTCTCCCATTGTGCAGTTGTTATTCTGAAAATGATTTCAGAGCGTGAGCAAGAAAAGAAATGAAGCTATGTCAGAAGCAGCCTATTGTTTAAATGTCAGGAGTTTTCATGAGCAGTGCTGACAATCGTTCTGTTTCACCTTTGAGAACATCCGAATCGGGTTACCGATTCGCCCGTGGGTGCTGTGTAAGCACAGATTTGCTGTCTTTCCAGCCATTAAAGAAACACCTTCCTTTTTTCACCACAGAAGTCTCCAGGCTATGATTCAAGACAATTGTGTTTCTCCTCAAGCTCTATGCTTTTCTGCCTTTTTAAAGACATCACAGATGGTGCAAGGAGATCAGGCAGGGATGGCGCCATAGCAGACTCGGGTGCACACAAACTGCTGCTTAAAATGGCGCCATGAGAAGGGAAGGACTCTGAGACAGATGGAACCTCAGAGTGGACTGGAGTAAGGTGACAGCTCACGCCATCTTTAACACAGTTTGAGTAGCTTTGCCTCCTTTTTGCTTGCCCTTAAGTCTTTTCTGAACTGTGAAGTGCCTTTTATATAATTACAACTATTGTTTAATCTAATTGACGTAGGTAATTTTTTAGTGTTTTATTATCATGAATTAATAATTTATAATAATGTGTTTCATTATAATATTTTTCTACACACTATATAGTGAATTTTGATTTGAGTCACCAGGTCATACTTTCTTGTCCTTTCCCAATCCTGTTAATCTCCCTCCTCTTCCCAATCAGTCTCCTTTCTACCTTCAGTGTGTATGTGTGTGTGTGTGTGTGTGTATGTATGTGTGTATGTATATGAATATGTGTATATGTGTGTTCATGTGTGTTTATGTGTGCATGTATGTATATGAGTGTGTGTGTGCTGTGTCTGTGTGTACCAGTGAGTTTTGTCAGGAACATGGATGAGGGGCTATTTACAGAAGCACGAAGGCCTTTCCTGTGGTTACACTATTAAGGAAATATCTATCCTCTTTCCATAGCCAGTAGCTGCTGTCGGGAGGAGTAGAAGGTATGGGGCATTTATTGAAACATAAAAGGGATGGGCTTGGACAAGTTGGTTTGATTTTTAGGGAAAGTTAATAACTTATTTAAAGCTAATAGAATGAAAACTAATCTGTGGCTCATTTAGGTGACAGTGTCTAATCTGAAGATCCCTGTCCTGCAGATACTCAGGAGGAGAGGACTGGCGTGGTGGCTGATATCGTGAGTCTTAGTGATGAGCTCTCCCTCCCCTTCCCAAGAGCAGCAGGACCCGCCCCCGCTGGCCTCACTCCTGCGCACAGCACTATGTGGGTCACTTCTCAACATTCTGTCTCTATCTTCAGAAGGACGCGATGGAGGAAGAGGCGCCACCCTTGGTCCAGTTTTCCAGATGGGGAGCTGAAGTTAGACAGTCCAGTCACTTGCTCAGCACTATGGAGCAAGTGAACCCCACGTCTGTTTGACCCTCAGGCCTGTATTTCTAACCTAGAAGCATCTTTCCGAACCATTTCAACTGGAGATTAATCTGCGGCTGGGTCAAGTCCCATCCTCTGCAGACAAAGGGATCGGAGTTGGAAAAAGCAGTTTCCATTGCTCTAGTTCTGGCCCCAAACTCCTCACTGGGCAGACCTAGAACACAGGTCCCCACACCTTCCATTCCAGAGAACACCGTTTTGTCATTTTATAAAATTTGCTTGACCCAGGAGACAGATTAGTTATGCAATTTAACTCACATTCCAGATAAAATAGGAAAGAGCTCAGAGAAACCCTGTCTCGAAAAACAAAAAAACAAAACAAAAAAAAAAGAAAAGAAAAGAAAGAAAGAAAAAGAAAAAAATTAGGAAAGATCTGAATTTGTGTTGCTTCTGTGTTTCTAACTCCCAGCTGCTCCATCGAAGGATCATACGACACATGATGTGACAGGGACTTAACGCCACACATAAAACATATTAAATGTAGTCAGCAGTGATGAGATTTGGTACCAAATAAGAAGCTTTAATTAATTTTAAATGGTGCTTTTCATAGTGTCAAAAGCTCAGGCCACTGAAGTGGAAAAGGGGGCTGGAATGGCCAGAGCCTAGCAACCCAGCTAATCTGGGCCCTTCTGAGCAGCTCTTTGGAATTCTTACATCAGTACATAGGCATGCCGCGGTGGGGCTCATGGGGACAAACAAAATAGCAACTCCAACTCTGGGCACTCCTTAGAATCCTGCATCCTGGGGAGGCCTGAGAGCTCGGCTGTATTAAGGGGCCATTGGAGTTCCCCTGTTATTTGTCTACTTCTTGAGGATTAGAACTTCCGCTGGGCCGTGTTCATCTGTGCTGAGAATTTAAAGCTCGGTGCATGCAACAGGAGCAGCGAGTGCTGCTAGAAACTCCCGGAAAGACTCGGTGGTGGCTTTTTAAAAGCCTTCGATGCACAAAGAGCGGTAAACGGAGGTGGTTTCTGATTTCTACTGGGGGCACGATAGATAATGAATGGTCTCTTCACCCTACCTTTCCGGAGCTGTGTTTTTAAAGTTGTGAACATGTAGGTCATTCGGCAGTATCAGGGTGGAAAGGCCAGTTGACCATGTGATACACGCATACACGCACACATGCTAAACATACACCGTGCACGTCACACGTATCTTAACATGTCCACACACACCCATCACGCAGAGCACTATGTGTACTACGCATATTGCACACCAAGCCCATGCACACACATATAGATACAGTGGAATTTTCTTTTATCTCCTTGACATGTAAATGTATTTGTGGGTGGGCGGGACTTTTTCTCTCCATTACATGTATATAGGAACAATCATTAAGCCCCCTCTTCCCAGAGATCACAGAGCCACAGAGTAAAAACCAAATATGAAGGAAACTTGACGTTCTCTGTGTGGCTGTCTCCCTGGGTTTACATCTAAGGAAACCGAGGCTTGTGGTGCCATGGTAAGGGTGAAGACACATCTCTGGGTTCTTCAGCTCTCCGTACTGTGATTGGGTTCCATAATAATAGATCAGAGCTATTTTTTTCTCCCTGTTATCTTATCTGCTGGAGCTCTCACTTTGTTGCCATGGCCATAATCAACACTAAATAAACAATCTTGTTTCTCATGGCCGGCCAACCATTCATTAATGAAAACAGCAAGCCTGTCTTCATCCGCATTTGGACCCAACTTTCTCCTGTCCTCGGCAGCAGTAACGAGGGAGGCAGCCATGTCTCACGCGTGTCTTCTGCCCTGTTGTACAGACGGGTCTGGAAGCATGGCAAACCTGCAGGGTGAGTGGTTGCCATTAGTAGTAGGAATGCACACACAGCAGCTTAGGCGAGCTTCCAGAAGCACACATCCACCCGGGGCAGCACAGAACAGGAGCCGAATGATCAAGTTTCCATTGCAGGAGTTTAGAAACTCGAGATGGGGGAAGATTAAAGCTATTTTTAAGGAAATCTTTCTTAAGGCACTTCTGTTCCTTTGAGTTTTTAGTTTTAGTTGGGATCAAGTTAGAGCGAGGTGGTAGGAAGCAGAAAAACAGATGCAATAACAATTACGCTTTGCGTCGAGTTGAGGAAAGGTTGTGATTTGCTCTTTATTACTAACAGGTTATCTGTGAGAAGCCACAAAAACGCAGATCAACAATTGGTGATTTCAGCACGAGGGTGGTTGGGCCACGTCAAAGATCCCCAAGTTGCTTCTGCCATGTCATTAACTCTGCCCCAAGGATCCATCTTATTCCCTTTTCACTTGTCCCTCTGCCTCCTCACACACAGTCTGAGGGAGGGGGTGTCTGTGGTCGGTACCCACCAACCAGACTACTCTGAAGACACTTGTAAACTGAAGGGCGCGCACCTCTACTGTTTTCCTGGTATTCTCACCAATGGGCATTTTATCTGGTAGTCATCAGCTATCTGCTGGGGTAGCCACGTCCTACGTTTCCCTGAGATCTTTCTGGCAGACACACAGTAGAAAGCTACCATATATTAGAATGACTAATAGACTTTGTTATAGAATAACCATAATAACAGATCTGCCCATCTGTGCAGCTAAAATGCAAATAATGTCTGGATTAACACATTAGACAGAAAGACGAAGAGAGGTAAAGCAGGATCTAGAAGCATCTTTGTTGGCATGTCAGACTAGGAATATACTGTCCGAGCCTGACTCCTCGCTCACCAGACAGCTGTGGAGGCAGTCTGCCGTTCCGGCTGGTGCAGGCTGGGATGGACACATGGGATGATCTGGAGAAGGGAAACAGGAGGCAAGAACTGTGCCCCCCGCATTAGTCATCACTGAGAAGGCAGTAACGGACTTTTGTGGGTCTCGTGTAGGTCTAACAAGTCAACAAAGGCTAAGAATCCAGCTTTCAGGTGTTGTGGGGTGAGAAGATCATGCTCCCATCAGAACACAGGACTGGCATGTAAAAACTGGCATCATGTGAATGAACCCTTTGTGAGAAAGGAAACACGAATATCTGAGCTACATTCGGTAACAGACCAATACAAATGTGTCTAACTATATAGACATGAGTCTACATACATGTACGAAACACTCCTGTGTGTCTGGCTGCATAATAGACTATACATGTCTACATAGAACAGGCTACACATAGTCCTGTGTGATAGGCTGTATATGTCTAAATGTATAGACTCGAATCTCCGTACATGTATGAAATGTGTGTCTGCTCTGTATGTAGAAGTATGACTGTTCACTGCCTTAGTCAGTGAAGCAGCTCAGTTCTTAACACCATGCGTGTGTTGTGTGCTTTGAATGGACACAGTTGCATGTTATAATTTCGATTGAAGCAACACTATAAGAAAATGCCAGCACCCCTCATGCACGGTCCTTCTTTTGCTGGCCTTCTTATGCATTAGAGCCTTAACAGAAATCAGAAGCACGTTCAACACCTTGTTTTGTTTTGCTCCCCCCCCCCTCCCCAGTAAAGCCTTTTCAACAACAGACACAGCATCTTTATGTTTCTTTAAAAAGATGGAAAGGAGCAAATTTTCCATCATGTTCTGCTGGCTGTACTGTGCATGTTCACATACGAATTTTAGCATAAAATATTTCCTCATCCTGGGGGTAAACAGCACATTCGCCTGAACATGAAGATAGTGAATCCTTCTCTAACAGATCCTATGATTTAATTGGAGGCTATCAGAAGCATGGGTGCCAGCCTGCTGTCTGTTCGATTATTTCAGTTCTGCGTAATCTGTTTGCTTATGCCTACAGCAACTTGTTGATATGGGAAGTCTCTGGGGGAGAAACAGCAGAAAAAACAATGAGAAGCTTCAGATTTAATAAAGTATCTAAGCGAAGTCTCAAAACGACACCCACACTATGAGGGAAAGCCAAATTTGCTTTTTCTGAGGGGAATTTGTGTTGGTCAGGGAGGGCTCCCAGGGGCTTTGTCTAGAGGCCTTGATGTGTAACCAGTGCACTGTAGGCCGCCCTTCACCCTTGGCCTCCCTTCTACCACCGCTCTGCCCACCCATACTGACACCGCGGGGGAAGGGTTTCAGAGCAGAAAGAATCAAAAGCTGAGGGACGGGGGAAAAAAGTGCTTTTCAGGGTCTGATGTGTGGGAATCAAATGAGAGGCCTAGCTCAAATCCGGTCGCCAAGCAACCAAAGTGCTACGCCGAGGGAATATCATTAAAGTTAGAAAGTAAGCACCGCTCTGAATTAGTAAACCAGGCCCAGGCTGGAGGGTGCACCCCGACTCTCCAAAGAGGACAAGTGGGGGGCTTTGCCGAGCTAAAGGAGGAGAGGAGAGAGAGGCAGAGAGAGAACGCAGCTGATTTGTAGAGTTTTTTCATAAAAAAAAGACAATGGCTGTCCAGACATAGGTTTGGTGGTGAAATATGGTAACTGCCATGCTGCAGCTGGCTCTCTGACACAAGATTAATAAGTTGCCGTCTCCTAGCCGACCAGAACCTAGTGGGAACTATCCGGCATTTTATCTTGAATTGTGGGTAACAGCCTTATTGCAAGCTGGCCTAGTTTACTGCTCTGTTTTTTCCACATCTCTCAAAGTGCAGCAAACATCTGTGCCTCTAATGAGGTCATCATTGAGGGTGTCCGGAGAGCTGGGCCCTGAGAACTGGCCTCACCACTGCCTGAACACAGACAAGTGCTGGGGAAGCAGGACAAATTAAACGGGGGAGCTGGCGCTCGGCTGGAAGTTAAGCTCTTAAGAAACTTTTCGCTGTGATTAAAAAGAGAGAGGGGGGAGAGGAGACGGAGGTTCAGAAATGACAGTGTGACTGAGCAGGGGTGAGCCCACAGAGTCAGACCTGACCCCCTGGTGAATATTATCACCGACATGGACAAGCCACACTTACCTGGTTCTGCCTCCTTGAAAGGCTGAGTGGAACCGAATCGCCAACATCTGCATTTACCTTGTTTTGGTGGAAATGGCTCAGACCATGGTTTAGAAATAAGCTTTGGTGGATTTAACTGTGTATGTGCGCGTGCATGTCCATCCACCAAAAAATTCATATAAATAGCATGTACGTGTTGTTTATAAGTAATTTGATTACGAACACAGAAAACAAACCAAGCTTCTCTGGATACCCCCAGCTGAAAGTGATATTCTAAATAAACATACAGAAACTCATTTAAGCTAGTGAGCTGCAGCCGTTCTGTTCAGTCACCTAACATCAGAACGCGCTCTGGATGATGCTCCCTAAAGACTCCCATCCCACGGCATCAGAAACCCCAGCTTCAGGAGGGAGGGAAAATTTGAAGCTGAAGGAAAAATACATTATCTCTGTGATTGAATTTACAAGCATTTTGGCCATGAGTTAACCAGGACTGTCTGGCCATATCTGTCCTGTCAGCCTAGTCAAGTAGGTGGCGGTGTCTTAGATGTGTGTGGATAAAGTCCGTGAGGGTAGGTAAGATCCAATGAAGCCTCAAAACAGAACTCGAGACCTTAATCAGTATTAGTCAAGTGTTTGTTTGCGGACATGGTTCTGGCGGGGTGGGACCTGAACTGCCCAGCCACTGTACTGCTGGGAGAGGGAGTTTGATTATAAAAAACAGACACCTGATGGCAGGAGGAAATCTGTCAACTCTGACAATTCTGATATCATTGCTGCGATTTTTATGTTTATGGTTGTGAGCCTAGCCTTTAACGGCTGAGCCATCTCTCCAGCCCCATTGCTGCGATTTTTAGAGAGCCTTTAGGCAAGAGATGTGGAAGGCTGGAAGTAGAGAAACGTTTGCTTTCTCAAGAGCCTAGTCAATTAATAAAATTCTTCACCAAATCTACAGTGTAGACATGTTGGGGATGAGAAGGAGGAGCAAACAGGCTGATGGAGGACTCCCTGGCCTCTTCTGACCGACCTTGAACATCTCCAAAGTCATCTCAGGAGTCTGCCTTAAGCTTAAACGCCAGACATAGATGGGGTTGATTCTGGACATGTATTCAACAAGGGCAATTCAAGAAACAGGCTCAACAGTGATGACAGGGAGAGGCACCAGCATTACCTGTGAGGCCCTCGGTTAAAATATTTTTGTTTTAGAGAAGGTTGCAGTTTCAAGGTCTTGAGTGTGGTAGAGAAAGAGTCTTAGAAAAAAATCTCCCTCGGCTTGCATGAGTTGGGGAGCAGAATGCTTGGGGAGGCAGGGTGATCTCATACACTTGTTCAATATTCATTCGGGGAGGGCTTGCCTAATGCCCACTTCAAGGCTGAGCTTTAATTTTTAAATGCAAATGAAGGAAGTGTTGCCTTTAGCTTTGCCAACAGTTTGCGGCAATCTTGTTGGCCTACATTTAGCTGGGAAGCAGCACGGCCACCAGGCACAGGGGCTCAAACAATTGAGCAGTTGTTTGCCTGGCTCACATTCCTGAAGCTCTCTGGTTCCAGCTGAACTCCTTGGGAACAGTCTGGGCTGTGTACCCCTGGGGAATCGGCCCCAATTAGCACTGACCCTTGGGGGCCTCCTTGCTGGCCCTAGGTCATTCTAAGCTCTCAAGTCTGGGTAAACCAGATTGCTTCAGGTGCCTCTGGGCTTTCCCAAGCCCCAAGATGACATCCGGACTGTCAACAGAAATGCCGTCACACATGAAAGTCCGGCCCAACGTGGCTGCTGCAGTTCTCTGCTCCCCAAGAGAGATGTGGTGGACCTGTGCCATAACTAAGGAAGCATAGGAAAAAAGGAGGCAAGGGTCCCACCCTGCCTGAGCCCTGTAGTGATGGGAGAATACAGGCTGTGTTAGATCCTCCTGGTGTTGCTTGTGGGTCTTCTAAAAGAGCTGGGTGACCCCACAGAGTCGCTGAACCTTACCTTCTTCTTCCTCATGTGGCCTCTCTTGAGGACAAAGGAATCTGTCACGAGAAGGAAATGTTCCTATATGTAATATGGCTGGCTTGCAGAAAAGCAGGGGTCAATGGGAGTTGATTACAGAGACCAGTCGCCATCACCTTTGACCAGGGCAGTTCCACAGAAACAGGGTGCTTGCTGAGGTTCATGAGCAGGTTGTAACTACCCTCTTTTCTTAGGAAACAAACCAGCTGCAGTGTTGCTTCTGTATTTCTCTCCAAACAGCACTTCTAGGTACCGTGGGCTAATTGATAGAAGGGACCTGTAATTTGATCTGTAGGCTAAAGGACCTGAGGGGACTGATGGAATAGGGACCACATTAAGGACAGTCTATTTGAGCTTAGATGCACCGAGTCATACCATTGGGGTTCAATACCATTGGGGTTCAACAAAGGCAGGAACCACAATGGCTGAGGTCAAAGAAAGTTCCCCAGCCCATCACAGTGTTGGGTTTGGCCAACATTGACCACGCCTACCATGACTTCCAGTACTGAGATGGAGCCAAGTAAGTCACAGGCTATATGGAACTTAGAGGCCAAGAGAAGGAAACACATTAGCCTCCAATTTCAAAATATGCAATGAGGGCTAAAATTGGGTTTGGATTGAGGATTTAGGATACTAGCGTGAAGGAAGAGGGCATCAGGTTGGATCTGAAAGACAAATGGAACTCTGATAAGTCCTAAGCATGTCCTTGACATAAACAGAGGTTTAAACAGCGGCGAAACAAAGAAGTACATATGTATGGAGAAGTGGAACTGAGAGCTGAGTCAAAGAGTACACACACACACACACACACACACACACACACACACACACACAATGGATATAAAATTAGACCAAGTTCCAAGAGGAATTTATTGTAATCATCATCTCTACCTTTCCCACCAAGGCAGCAGATGGTTGGTCCCCCTGGCTATGAGGATGGCAGGTTTCATCAGAGGCAGCTGTGAAGGTCCATGGTGTGGGAGGCTCTGAAGGTCAAAAACTCTTGAGTGTGACTTTGAAGAGCAGCCTGCCAGGACAGGCATCAGCTGTGAATGTATCCACATTTGAACCAACTCTTATTTCCTGTGGAAAACTTCACAGGCTAGTGGTACAGGCCAGAGTCTGACCTGGAGCCAGAGCAGGCTTTGTGAGTCAGTTTTCTGATTAAGGCTACTCTTTGACCTTATCCAGGAAAAGAAAAATCTAGGCCCTGTGTCTCTCCCACAGCCCTCAGGAATACCACTGGCCCAGACAGAGGGACATTTCTGCATTTGGCTGAAAGATATTAGTACCAGACTGTTGGAAACTCTGAAACCTCCATAGCTTGGTCTAGCTCCAATCAGGTCTTCTCTACATTGTTGACTTGACTCTCCTCTTGTCCTGTCCAATCCTTGTTGGAGCATGGAAAGGGAGAAGCTTGATTCTTGATTCTTAGCTTGTAATTTTTTGATAGAATCATTTGAAGCTATCTTATCGACTATCATGTCCATGGATTGATGAACACCTTTGAGTTACAGTCGCCCAGGAGGAAACTACAGCTGTCACAAATGCTCTCTTAATGACAAAAAAGAAGTGGAAAGAAACGGGAGGGTTGGGTTGTTCCCACCCCAAGCACAGGACACACCCAAACAGATGCTTTGGCCATGGTTCATAGAGGAGACCAAGCTGTTGACACACAACCTTTTCACAGTCTGAGTATTATTTGGGGATCTTCCTTCTTTATGTGTGTGTATTTGGGGTGGTCATACACATGTGTGCATGTGTGTGTGAAGGCTAGAAGTCCATCTTATTTCTTTGAGACAGGGTCTCTCCCAGGGACCTGGGACTCGTTGATTAGGCTAGGCTGGCTCTCCAGCCAGCCCCAGAGCTTTCTTTCCCTGTGTCCACTTCCCTAAGGCTGAGATGGTACATATGAACTACCATGGATACCCTTCTATACATGTGCCAGGGATTGAAGCCAGGCCCTCAGGCCTGTACAGAAAGCCCTTTTCACTGAGCTATCATGCTGGTCATTCCTTTTTCTTTTAAGTGAGCATTATTAAGTACCTATTAAAAGTTAGACACTGTGAGAAGTAGGCTTCCTATCTTAGAAGCTCACAATTAAGGAGAGAAGGCAACGAGAGAGTTTTGGGGACAGATTCCTGCTGGAGGAGGCTATATTAACATGCAAACATGGCTTCATGCAGGGACCTGAGGGACAGACAGCACAGGTATGACCGGCAGGCATGTGTCTATCCAGAGAGGGCCTGGCACAGCAGACCAGGAACACAGTGACGGGAAGTCACTGCGGTCTTAAGCATGGAAGTGGCATTGGCAGGGCTTTGCTTTAAAGACAATTGTTGGCAGCTAAGAACGGCTGGCAGGTGGGAATAGACAGGATGCTGCTATTTCAAGTTACTGGTAGTGAAATTAAAATCTAACTAGTCTACTTGGTCCGATTTTCAGCACTACTGACTGAAGCTTCTCAAAGAGAATAATGTTTTGATTTGTGTTTATTTTCCTTTGTTTGTGCCAGGGTCCTTTAAACTTTATCAACTCATTACCCCCTTTCACCCAAGAAAATTATATATGTCTCAGGCCCTTTCAGAAATTATGAGAATTTCTGTCCTAATCCTAAACCAAAATTCACTTCATGATCTTTTTTGTTAAACACATCAGGAACTCAAACAATTTTAAAAATCAATCATCATAGCACAGTAAAATGCAGAGGCATGCTAACTCTTTATTTCCATGCTTAAATAGGGAAATATTTTGTTTTCAATAATTAAAACTTAGGTTTCATAAAACTTTGTATGTACGGCGAAATCAATGCAGGTCATAACATAATAACCTTAAATCTCAGCATGCAGCGTTCCTTGGGGTTCAAGGTATGATGTCATATAAGGTATAATGTCAAAGCACACATTTGTGTCTGGAACTCAGGTTGCAGTGAGGTTGCGTGATACGACACAGGTGAGAGCTTCCATAAACAGATTCACCATGCATTCATTTTTGAATTAAGATTTGCTTCCTGTACCTTCAGAATTCCTTGACCAAATTCCTCATGATTCCCATCCTAATCTAGTCACGTGACCACATATGGGGTGCCCCACACCAGTCTAAGACATTGGCATCCAGACAGTCCTGGTCCTTAGCAATCACTTGCAGATGGTCTGGCAAATTCTTGACATATGACAAATCTAGAACAAGAAGCCTAGTGTTCATCGTCATCATCGAGTTCTTCTGCCGTTGTATGGTGGGGACAGCAGTTACATGTGGCAGACCCCAGCACCATGAACACCAAGCTGAGCCACTAATGGGTGCCGAGGTGTCTCTGGGGAACTGAGAGAAGGAGCCAGCTCTCTGGTCTCCAGAGCTTGGTGGATGGGAGGCATTTTGCTGAGCGGGCACCTGGGCGACCCTGAGACAAAGAGGAGGTTCAGCTCTTGGCATGGCGGGTTGTACTTGGGGGTAGAGATGCTTCTAGGAGGTGGGTGGAGACCCCAGAAGATGATTGGAGGAGTCATTTTGTTGGTGACTTTCCCCTACCTCATCTCTATACCCCAAAAGGAACCTTCAGCTTCTGGCTCTTGCTTTAGTTTGCCATGAGCACCCTGTAAATCCTGGGGGTTTAGGGAGTAGAGGCTAGGTTTGAAATGTGTGTGTCACACAGAATAGTGGCTTACTGGGTTCTGGAGGTCTGAACTTGGGGTCCTTTGGTGTTCATTGTCCTTATGTGTGAAGTGTAAAAAGCGTCAGTAGCCACTTCATGATGTTGTCTTGAGGATGGACAGAGATTTGGATAGTACAAATGTCGACAGCTCTGAAGAAGGGCGATTCTCACACACCACTTTTAGAACTGGGAGGCAGGAGGGCCATGGAACCTGCTAGCTGAGAAATCCGTAGATGCCTCTGGCTCACTCTGTGCAGTCAAAATGGCATAGTCAGCTACCAGTGGCTCTTGAGAAATCCTTGAAGGTCTGTGTCCATCTGCCACTCATGAGCTCGAGAGATGGGGCTCTCATGTGACTGGTCAGACCACAGGGCAAGAAGGGCCTGAGCTACTTAGGGGAAGCCTCAGCTGGCGGCCAGGGAAAGCAAGTGCCTCGGTGTGCGAGAGTGAACACTTATGACATGTGCCTGTATATTGACTTTTCAAATATCCCAGACTAGCTAGACTCGGGAAGAAAGAAAACGTGGTCATATCCTCAGGTTCTGCCGGACCAAAGTGCTAGCTCCTGTCTGTAAAAACCAGAGCTGAAGCCCAGAGGGGCAGGGCTTCTTCCTGAGGCTGTCTGCGTGGTCTCCTGAATGAGAATCCTCAGTGGAAAGCATCACAAAGAACAGGCAACGGTTTTGCTCCTTCACTTGAGACAAGGTCTCACGACAAAGCCCTGATGGCCTCTGCCTCCTAGTGCTGGGGTCACAGGCATAGGCCACTGTGCCAGGCTCAGGAATGTCCAAACTGAATAAAAAAATCTGCTATTAATGCTTTCAATCATACATTTTCCAAATTATTTTAAGAAGCAGGGCATTTCTCAGTAAGCCACCAGGGAAACTAGGAGAATGAGTACATGATAGAGCACGAACAGGAGCTTAATTAAAAATATTGAAAACCAGAGCTCTTAGAAAGACATTTTCAAAAGAATCTTACCTTTAGGAGTCCAGCTTGTCAAAACTAATAGATAGTAAATCAATGAATATGCCCAAATACTTAGTATTGAGTTATTTTAATATTAATAAATGAAAATAAGCCGTGTCCAGCAAAGAGGAGCTTGCTAAGTCTATGCAGTAAAATATTATACAGCCATTAAAAATGATGTGTGTTGGTAACTTTGAAGATATGAAAAATTGCTCAAGACATAAAGTAAATAAAAAGGATCCAGGATTACAAATATTGGATGAGAAAGAATAGCAATAAAGCTGGCAGGAGATTGCAGCACTGAACAGCCATGTTCTTCTCTGGATGAGATATATAAATATCTACGTTTATATAAAAATATAAATATAAATGAGGCTAAAGCTCATTTATATTTTCTTGCCTAATGCGAGTAGTTTTTGTTTTTATGAACTGTAAGGTGTGGTACTTTTGAAAGTGCTTTAAAAGCCCATTGCACCACTACAGTTGGGACCTTTATAGAAGGAGCTAATTATTTTAACCTAAAGGCAAGTTTTACTCAGCTTTGCTATGGGAAGATTCAAAACGCGACCTTGAAAACACCTTTATTTACTCTTGTGTCTGTGCTCCGTGCGTGAGTAGTGCCTGGAGACACAAGAAGACAGGGCAGCTGGAGCCACAGGCAGCCGTGAGTCACTGCGAGTACAGGGAACCCAGGTCCCTGAGCAGCGGTGCTCATAACCATTGAGCCATGTCTCCAACTCGCCGACAGCTTCCCACCCTTGGGATTCCTGGTCCCCTGGTTGTGTTACTCTCTCTCATTCCTCCTCCATTCTCTCTCATTTGCTGACGAATCTGTCTCCTCTCCAACTCTCTCTCCCACGTTAAAGTGGAGTAAGAGGGCAAAGAAATGAACAGCCACACTGAGGGAAACAGATTCTGTGCGATTTATTTCCAGTAAAAGCAGTACATGAAACAACGAAACAGAATTACTTTCTGCATTGAAAATGAGTCACAATGAGAAACTCACCTGAAGTCCAGCTGAGCCTGGTGGCACAGGCCTGTAACCTCAGCTCCTCAGGAGGCAGAGGCAAGGTTTTGTTTTTTTTTTTTTCTGTCTTACAAACTTTATTAGTGCTGGGGAAAGGAGGACAGACAGCTCCGGTCTCTCCCGTACATTACTGCTTGCCGTTGCCATTGATGGGACGGTTCACATGGTCAGGGGAGGACAGGAAGGCCTTGATCTTGGGCCAGGCACTGAGGTGTGCCACATAGGCACTGAGCAGGGGAAAGTTGTCCAGGCAGCCAGGGGCCAGGACCTGGTGGATCAGCAGCAGATCTAGCAAGTTATAATCAGCGAAGGAGATCTGGTCACCCACGATGAAGGCTTTGCCTCCTTGGTTCTGGGACAGCAGGGTCTCGAAACGTTTCAGGTGTCCAGGCAGGGCCTTCACATAGTCATCCTTCCCTTCCTCATATTTGGTGTAGATGAGGGTGATGTATTTCAGGTGAAGGTCTTCCACCCCGTCATTCACCATATCCACCAGGGCAGACTCCTTCTGATCTTTTCCATAAAGCCCAAGGGATCGGCCCAGGTGCCTCAAGATGGCATTAGATTGGTACAGGGTAAGGTCTCCATCCTGAAACTTGGGGAGCTGCCCATACAGACAGGTGGACTTGAGCAAGCCTTTCATCCAAGTATCTATGGACACCACCTCCTCCTTCCAGCTCTGGTCCCGGTCAGCCAGTAGTATGCGCATGGCCTCACAGCGCCCTCGAACTGGGAAGTAGACAATGGTGTAGGCGGCATGGCTGCTGCGTAGACAGAGACACGAATTCCGAGCTGCGTAGACAGTAACGGATCTTGGGTGTGGAAGCCAGCCGGCAAGGGGTTTTTAAGTTCAAGGTCTGCCTGGACAAGCTGGTGAAACACTGTCTCTAAGAGAAGAGGCCTAGGAAGGAGGAACACTTGCTTAGACTGCCAAAAGCAGCCATCTTCAGAATCCAGTGCCAAGCCTCTGAAACCCTTGTTATGGTGCCTGTTTCTCCTTAGAGTGATTCTCCAGGCCAAGATGAGGGGGTTTTGTCACTTGGTTTTTTTCCCTTTCCCCCTCTAAGGCTAGAACTCAGGGTTTTCCAGCTGCTAAGCAAATGCTCTGTCTCTGGCCTACGTCCCCAGCCAATAGCTTACCCGAGACCAGCACTGTGCTAATCTTCGACCCAACATTTAAGGAGTTAATAGCAGTCAGAGAAAGGGAAGACAAGAAACCCATAACCAAGGTCAGTGCTACCTTACTGCAATAGTTTTTAAATGTGAAATTAATGCAAATAAAATTTAGGGCAGCCAAATATAGAATAAGACCCATGTAATAACTAAACCACAATGGGGCTTCATTCAAGAGAAAAGAAAGAAGCTTGCTTGTTTTAAGTGAATTTTGGTTCTAATCTGCTCTACTGGAATCTGCTCACTTCTCATTCATAACATTTTTGGGTTACATTGCTCTTCACGGTCTGTACATGTGTACTTCCGGCCATTATCTTCCACACACGCCTTCTGTTTCCGGCTGCGTCACCTTTCCTACTCTTTTTTTTAAAATATAATTATTTATTTATTATGTATACAATATTCTGTCTGTGTGTATGCCTGCAGGCCAGAAGAGGGCACCAGACCTCATTACAGATGGTTGTGAGCCACCATGTGTTTGCTGGGAATTGAACTCAGGACCTTTGGAAGAGCAGGCAATGCTCTTAACCTCTGAGCCATCTCTCCAGCCCACCTTTCCTACTCTTGGCTTTCTTGAGCAGCAAGGTGTTTAACTTAATTAACATCATAGATATTTACCAAATATTTGAAAGTCACACTCTTGGTAAAGGAATGAATGAATGAATCAACAGAGGAAAGAACAAATGAATTATGTGCCTACTCTCTGCAGACTGCCATTGTGAGCCACTTTGGTTTTGTAGGAGTATAAACATGGCTACAATGTGTGTGTGTACTCCACAGCCAAGGTGCAGTCACAGATAGAGGGGACACAGGTAAGCCCTTCGCAGTTGAGGTGTTTGTGGAAGGACACAGCTAGGGGTAACCTTGAGGGTAAGATCCCCTGAGCAACCATCTCAGCTTTCTTCTAGAAGCTGTTCCTATGCATTCCTTCCTTAGCATCCATGCTCTGGAGACTGCAAGTGAAAAGGTTGTTCTGCTTTTATTTAACCCTTAGGGGCTGTGCTTTTGCAGCAAACGTGAAGATGTGAGCCCGGATCCCCAGATCCCCAGAACGCATGTGAAAAGCCTAGCATGATGGCGTGTACCTGTAAGTCTGGGGCTGAGCAGAAGAACCCCTGGAGCAGACCATCTAGTCTAATCTGTGAGCTCCAGGTTTAGTGAGAGACCCTGCCTCAAAACACAAGGCAGGGGCTGGGCGGTAGTGATGCACGCCTTTAATCCCAGCACTCGGGAGGCAAAGGCAGGCGGATCTCTGTGAATTTGAGGCCAGCCTGGTCTACATGAGTTAATGCCAGGACGGGCTCCAAAGCTACAGAAAAACCTTGTCTCAATATATATATATTGAGTGTGTGTGTGTGTGTGTGTGTGTGTGTGTGTGTGTGTATGTATGTATGTATGTAAAACAAACAAACAAAAAACCCCACAAGGTGGGGAGATACAACACACACACACACACACACACACACACACACACACACACACACACACACACACTTAATCCTTGAGAGGATCACCAAATCTAGTGCCCTGCCCTTTACACTAGAACAGTACCTGACATTCACGGAACATCTATGGCTTAAGCAGATGTTTCCTACTTAAGTTCCCATTTAACTCATATAGGGAGTAGTGGGTCAGGAATTTCCTGTTATGATTCCCTTTTTATATGTGATTGAAGCGACCTGAACCTACGAAGCCTCAGTCCGGCCTGGATCACTGGAGCCTTTTCCAGAAGCAGCTAGAGTAGACCAAGCTGGTACCCTCCAAACCCAGGCCTCCAGGAAGTATCAGGAGTTTCAAGGGGTTTTGTTTTGTTTTGTATTTTAAATGGAGAGCTTCAAAACCTTTTCCTGCTAAAAATATCTCTCCTGGCAATTTTAATAAATATTTACTCAATGGCTACTACGCGTCTGCCTGGGACTCTGGAGGGCAAGCGAGGTGACTTATCTGCCTCCCCAGGTCTAGAGCTGTGTGTGCTGGCTAGGAGGATTCTCAAAACTTCTGCAGATCGCACCGGTGTAGCGATCAGTCGTGGACACCTGTTAGGTCTTCCGTATTTCTTTAGCACACAGAAATCTCCCTCAGTCCTCTAGCATGCACCGAACTCCGTCTACCTTGCATACAAACTTGTTTCCTCAACGGCACTGAATTTTCAATCTCAGCTACACACGAGATTGTTTAACAAGGCTCTGAACTAATTGCCAACTCCTAAATTCTACCGACCTAAAAGGGTTATAGATACAAGAATCAACAGAACATTCCTGGGGATGGCTCCTCAGGAGCGCAGGGCTGAGACCTACTTCAGAGACCAGCCCCGCTGTAGACTGGTTGGCTGAGTGTGGCTCTACCCCTTTGCTGATGGGGAAGCATCTTCTCACTGAACTGAACTCCTCCCAAACACAGTAGAGCATCGCGACACAGGTGGAATTCAGCCTCTCAAGGGGAACCCCAGAGGTTGCTGTAGGGTTAGCCCTCTCTAGGGCAGCACACGGCAGCATCCTTCTGTTGTTTCTCTTTCTGAGCAAACGAGTTGGCTCTTCTCCCATCTTTCTGTTTTGTCCCCTTCTCCCACTTCCCTTTCTTCCCTCTCTTCTTTCCCTCCCCTTTCATCTCACCGATTCTTTTCCTTCCATCCTTTCGCCCTCCTCTTACCCTTTGTTCTTCCTTCCTTCTCAGAATTCTTACTCTTTCCCTCCCTTCTTACCTCCCTTCTCTTCTTTTTCCTTTCTCGTTTCCCCCTCCCCGCTCCCCTCCCCTCCTCTCTCTTTCTTTTGCCATTTTAATCCTTTTTTTTTTTAAGCTTTCTTATTCCATTAGTAAAGAGAACACAGGCCCCCCTATGGGTTCTATCCATCACACTCATGGAAAGGAGTAAATCAGAACGAGGATCGTGTGCTGTGGAAATGGGTAATAAGTGCTGACGGACGGCTATTATTGCAGTTGTTATGATATTGTCAGGCTAGATTCACACAATATGTCCATTCAGAAAGCCAGCAATACACAAAACTATTCCCCCTTCCCCCTTCAAAGCTTTGTTTTAAAAAGACACCTTCCTGTCATTGGCACTTATAAGTGAATAAAATGAAATTGATGCCTGGCGGGAGAAGGGAAAATACTTCTTTACTGTGTGTGGGGAGCGTGTGACATCTTTGCTGTCAGTGGCGGTGAAGTGAAACACATACCAAATATGTCTTGACATAACTTTGACAGAAATGTATGTCTTCTTTTCTCTCATTTATTTTTGTGATAAGAATATGTGATTTTGCTGCCAAGGAAGCTTGTAGCGTTGTAGAGAAATGGAAATGGAATTGTGTTGGCTATGCCCAATTTCCCTACAGAAGCTCCTGGGCTGCAGCACGCAGGCAGGCAGCCTGGGCAACGCAACAACAGGGCCTCAGCCCGCAAGACCCAGACACTGACATTTGTCAAAACAACTTTCCTCAGCAAATCAAAATGCTCCTGGCTCTTTTGTGTTATTCAGATGCCTCGGGTGACTCTGGCTTAGAAAATGGTGACTGCCAGAAAATCATCACCATCCACGTGGGGATGGTGCAGAGAAAGGAAGGAGTCCTCTTTCCTGCCCAAGAAGAGGCCTGTTCTGTTTGATGGCTACCAGGCTTAAAAACAAATCTAAAATCTAATGTTAATGAAAGTGTTTCTCTTTTCTTTTTTTTTTTTTAAATTTGCTTTGTTTTGTTTTTTGTTCTTCTACTCTATCAGACAAAAGTAGCTAGCACCGTTCAGCTCGTTTCAAAGACATCTGTAAGATAGCTGTTGTGCGCTGGTGTGTGTCACTGGAGTTTTGACTCTGACTGTCCTCCTCGGAGCACTCCAGTAGTGCTGGTGAGGCTGGTCCTCCTGCAATGACCTGTTTGTGTTCTTACTCTGTGGCTGTGGAACACTGGGGATCAGGTGGCGTGTGCATCCCACTCTGTCTTTCGGGGACTCTTTGAAGGATCTAGGCAGTATTTCTAGAATCTCAGCAATAATTTCTACAGCACATGGCGCATGAAGCATGAGCAAACCCCCTTAGCAGTGGGCACATCACTCCTACTTAAGGAATGTCTGCCCCGAGGCCTCCAGACCCCTCCATGCCTGACACCATTGGACAATAAAGGAGAAGGCAATGGAGGCCAGAGCATTACATGTGTTCCTTTTCTCACTTAGGGCCCACTCCCTGGTGAGACAGCTAGCTGTGGTTCTCTCCAGAGAAAGAAAACCTCATTAAATCTTTCAAACTAACAAGTATCTTAAAGTACATTTATCCCGTTAGCCTTGACATCACAAATACAGTGTGGCCTGTCCTCAAGCCCAGTCCCAATTGAAATAACCGCTGGCCGGACAGAAAACAATGACCATTTGACAGGGACAGTAATGGACAGAGCACTTGGGACCTTGGGACTAAGAAAATGCGCTTTAGGAATATGCCGGCCCAGGTCCAAGCAGCAGTTACCTTTGCTTTCGGTACAGGACTGAACCCAACCTGTGGTTGAGAGCAAAGTGGACATGTTCGGTCCTGAGAAGCTATGATTACAGACCACACTCACCGAGGAAACCGTTCTCATTTAGTTGCAAGAAATGACAGAATTTATTAGAAATATTTCTAAAGATAAGATTTCTTAAATTTGCGTACTTATGCTGCAATTGGTAGTTTAATGCTTATACGAATAGAAATGTCTGCCTACTCATACACGCACACACACACGCACACACATGCACAAGCACACACACACACACATGCACAAGCACGCACTCACACACACACACACACACACATGCACACACACACTGTTCCAGAGGCAGAGATACTTCTCTCAGGAATGGGAGGCATTTCGTCTCATGTCTTGTAAGGGCCATTTGCTATATTCCAACTTTTGTATTGTGTTTGTTGTGCCTCATTTCTGAAAAACTCCTTGCATAAGGGAAAAAGCACACTCGGCAGGGACTGCCTGATTCTGGTGGTCTCTGCCACAGACTCTGGACTCTCTTGGGTTGCTGGTTGTCCAGTCCCAGTGTTTTTAAGGCTAACTTTGGTTTTTGGTTTTGGTGAGGAGGCTGATGTAGGAGAGGTTGCCATTGGAGGGAGGATCTTCCTTGTTCGATGGCCACTTCAGTCCTGGGAACAGGTAGATCTTCCTACTGGGGCCCTCAGAGAAGAACTTAATTCCAATAACTATTTTTGTTTGTCGTGCGTTTCCAGAGAGGTTCTCGGCTCCTCGACAGGTGCTGCCTCCCATTCAAACACGACGAAGGCTTCCAGGCCACGTGAGTAAACAGAGGTTTGTGTCTTTGTGGAATAGCCACCTGAGGGAGGATTGGTTGACCTCTGGTGTCTGCAAAGCAGGAGAAGCAGAGTTCGTGTCCTCTATGGACAGCAATGGCAGACAACAGTATCTGTGGGGGAAGTCCCGCTTGCTTCCTGGGTTTGTCTGCAACCTGACCTAGAGCAAAAGAGCTGGGGAACCCTGGGAGGCTGGGGAGCCCTGCAAGACTGGGGAGCCCTGTGAGCATGGGGAGC
>NC_022009.1:66543192-66557432 GCF_000317375.1 Microtus ochrogaster
CTGCAAGGCTGGGGAGCCCTGCAAGGCTGGGATGGGTTTCATCAGTTCCTTTCACTCATGCTATAAACCAATGTAATTTTAAAGAAAAAGTTAATCCATATGTTTCTCATTAATCTGTACTAAACTCATCAAAATGGTGTTTTGTAAGAGTGATTTGGTGCCCCCGAAGTCTTTTGAGTCGGCTGTAGCAGGCCTTCCTAATGCCGTTTCTCTTTGAAGCAGGAATTGTGTTTTGCCAACAGCAAAGAAATTCAAACCCCCAAAGGGTTTGGATCAGTTTGAAACTTCAGGCCAGAGGGCTCTGTGGGGTTCTACACTTGGCATACTGGCACTGTCCCTTCTGACTTTGAAATACCTTAGTTCCCTCCCACAAGAAATGCTCTATTTGTTTGCCTGAATTGTGTGTTTTAAACCATCTTCAGACTTAGTATATGAAGCTTATACACGAGCTGAAAAGCGGGCTTCGGGGACAATGTCTTCTCAAGCAATGTCACTGGGTTGTCCCCGGAGATTTTTCTTTAATTAGCCTGTTTCCTGACTCTGCATTTTCTTATGGCTTGGCCTTACCGAAAGATTTGCCTCAGAGGGTGACAAAGCTTCTACCACCCAGAGACCAACACAGAGCAACCGCAGGCTTCGTCCCAGGGTGGCCCAACAGAGGCATATTTCTTGATATCCCAAGTTAATGTACTTTTAGACTGATGTTGACAACCAAAAATTCAATGCAGATTTCAAATAACTCAGTGGCCTCTGCCAGGAGCAGGGTAATTCATGGCTGTCTGTGTCTGCTAATTTTGCGGTGGTGTTAGTTTGTGCTCAGATGTTTCAAGGAGGCATGCGTAATCTCACTTGGGTTTTTAAATACAGTGTGTGAGAGAGAAGAGGAGAAAGAGTTGGAAATAAAAATAATAATAAAACAGTGTATGCCTCAAGTTAAACATAAGACCGCCGTGGTTCTTTGTCCTTCCAGCCTCTGGGCTGTGAAGTGGGAGCGCCCCCTGGTGAAACTTTAGAATCACTGAAGATTGGGGTGCAAGACGACCCCAATTTCTTCCTAAATTCTGTTTGAAATTTTTTGGAAAAATTAAAAATTTTAGTAACTTTAGAATGAAACTTCCAAAAAAAACTTGTAACATCATCAACTAAAAGAATTTCTTCAGGGAACAAACGAAAATGAAGGTATTGCTGTCAATACCAAAAGGGTGTCTAGGATTTGGCTGCCATTTATCCAAATGTCTATTTCTGATGTCTATTTCTATCTATGAGCCCACCGTTAGGCTACAGTTACATAAATGAAAACCCGTCTAATTACCTACCTCTCAACAAAACAGATAGCAAATAAATCCCTTTGGAACGTGACAGGAAAGCAACAGCAACAGTATAACGAGGAAGCAATGGCAGGGCAGTCGCCATGATACCCCTCAAATCACTGTAGAATTTTTATAGTGTAAAAGCTTATGTATTTTGCAGGAATCACAGACTGAGGGATCTAGAGTCCCTGGCTTGGTCCTTTCTCCCTAGCGGTGTGAGCCTGGGGCAAGCCTCACCCTCTCTTGAGACTTGGGGTTGTCACCAGAGTCATGGGGTAGAGGTGGGCTCCGGAACACCTGTTCCCCTCACAGTGCTGTAGAAGACCAGGGAAAAGCACCTCAGGATGGCCTGCTGCAGGTACAGCGCGATGAAGGCTTTCTGAGTGCTGCTGGGAACACTGGAAGCAATTGCCAGGTCAGGGTGAAGAAGGAAGGAAGGGAACCATTCTGTAGCTCTCTGGGGTGGGGTTGACAAAGCAGCTTTCTTTCCTATTGCAAAGGATCAGAGTGAAACAGGGGCTTCCTGGGGAGGCTTTGGGTGGGGCTCTGCCCCAAGGGGCAAACTTTCTCTGCACAAAGCCCCATGAGGCTCATCACAGAAAGGACCCTCAGGCTGGCCACCTTGCTAATTGTGGTGCTGCCGACCTTGTATATAACCCACTTTCCAATACCAGTTACACTAACCAGCTCCAAACCTCTGCTGTCTTTTTAAAGCTGAAGATACCGTAAGTTGGCTTTGCCAGCAATGATAAACTCTTCATTTGGACAAATGATCTGGCTTTGTCTTTTAGTAGCGAATAATGTCATTTTAGATGTGTGCTGTTTAAATTCTCCCACTTTGTAGGAAAGCCAGTTTTTGGTGGGACATAATTAACTATTAGTCATGTTCATTTTGAAGTGTACTTAATGTACTTTAAAAAAAAAAAAAGATCAGCTTGTACAGGTTCTTTAAATCTAAATATTTCAAATCCAGAGGTTTTTTTTTTTCATTTTCTTAAAAGAAAAAAAGAAAACTCAAAAAACCAAAACAAAACACCACAGGTATCTCCTGCATACTTGGTGCCTGAGTTTCCCCCATTTATCTTGTGGGTGTCCAACTTCTTTCTTTTGTCCAGAGTGAGAAACGGCCCCTCCTGTCCTCACTCGGAGGTACTTCACATTGTCCGACATGCGTAATCAATCTTGTACTTAAACCTTTGTGAGAAGCAGAGCAGATGGACAATGGAAACAAGCTTGCCATTTGGGCTCTGGTGGATTCATGAGCTGCTTCCACAGCCATGGCTCTGCTGACAACAGTGAGGGGACATAAAGTTCAGTCCTGAGACTCTCCGGGTTCCCTGTCTGCTGTTTAAGCACCACCCACCCCCATTGGGTCCAAGCAGTTTGGCATGGGGTAGTGGTGGAAGGGGATTTACCTCTTCCTCAGAATAAAATTACACATGACTTCAACTGCCCAGGGAGTTACCCGAATTAAGGGACCAGTTCCAGCTGAGTGGCTAGGGCCTCCATGTCATGAAATTGCTCCTGTCTAAGCCTAGAGTTCACTTTGTCTAAACTACACACCGGCGTATTAGTGGAACACCATGACTTTTCGATGGAAACTTGGGTCCCTTCTGTACTAGAACCTTCCCTGACCTTTGTTGAACACCACAAAGAAACCAAATGCCAACCCCTGTTTGTCTCAAATTTTCCCCTATTAATGCTTGGTCCAAGTCTACATTTCCAGCCAGCCTTTCATTTAAAAACACAATCTCATTCAAAACCTGCCTGGTAACTTTATCACTGAGGTAACTGTTACCTATGATGCAGGCTGACCTGGGTCCTTGTGGCACTTGACATCATCCTTTGGACCGGTTACAGAGCCTTTTGAGGGAGTTGTTAGAAGCAGGCTCACCCTGCAATGCAGAACCGGTTGCAGGAGAAAATTAGTGCATTTATCTGTCAGCATTAGACTAGATTTTCAATGCAGTTCACTAGTCACAGGGTCTGGTTTTCTCTTCCTCTGGGAGATGAAACCGATACGCCGGTGGGTAGTAGAGGTGCCAGTTATAAATTGGACCGTCAGCCGTCGGAGCATGCACACATGAGAAATAGAAGAAAAGACTTTAAGGCCATAAATTTAGTTCAAGGCAGAGAATTTCCCTAAAAATAGTCTCGCTTGTTAAAACACCGTAGGAAAGATATGTGTCAGGAAACTGCTGGCGATGTCAGAACCACTTCGTGTTTCTTTCATGAGAACCGGTGTTTGCAGCCCTCTCTCCCGTGCCATGTTCATTTTAACTGCCTCAGGGCCAAAAGAAAAGAAAGGAGGATGCTAATTCTGATGGCAAAGAATAAAAGTGTGTGTGTGTGTGTGTGTGTGTGTGTGTGTGTATGTGTGTGCGCGCGCACGCTTTGGTTGGTTTTTTCTTCACTGTTTTCTAGTGTGACGGGGTTGTTGCAAGCCTTAGCTTCAAGCAGTTGGGCCAGTTTGGTTCATTTCTCGTTCTGCTCTGCACGCAGCTGCAGCTCACCAAGAGTCCACTCAATGGGGCTCCAGACAACTCAAAGCTCTGCTCGGCTCCATCAGCGAAGCTGTTCTGAACAGACTGTTGCTTCTCTTCTGTCCTGTGAAGAGATTCAAGCGGAAAGTCCAAAACGAAACAAGAATGGTCAAAGTGCCTCACACAATTTCTACAAGTAGACTCCACCCACAATTTTTATGAGTAGGCTCGGCTCCAAGTGCCTGTCACTACAATAAACCCCGAGTGTCTCCTGACCTCAGGCACCGTCCTGGCCTATGGATTCCAATCCTTGACCAGAGAACCAATAAGACCAGAGACAGTGTGCAATGATCTGTCAGAGAAAAATAGCCAGAGATGGAGAAAAATTCAGTGGGAACCCCAGCAGCACGTTCTCAGAAGTAGGAAGGAAGGTACCAAAGCTGTGTCATAAAGACAACAGCTCAACTCATTGTCAGTCAGGTCTTTCTGATACCTACTCTATGCCCGCCTGTGCATTGGATATTATTTGATTTGATTTGATTTATGGTCTTGGTGGGGTTTTGTGTCTGAGAAAGAGAGACAGAAAGGAGGGAAGGGAGAGAGGGACTTAGTTTAGTTACAATCCCAGATTCATCACTGGAAGAGAGAGGCAGAGCAGGATCTTGAAGCATCTATTGGCTCCCACAGTCAAGAATGGAGGGAGAGAATAGATCCATGCATGCTTAACTAGAGCTCAGTTCCCTCTCCACACATATACAATCCAGAACTAAACCCAGGGTGGTCCCTCCCACCCCCAGTGTAATGGAGATCACCTCCCACAGACACGACCACTGGCCCACCTGACCTAATCGCTCATTAAGATTGTCTTCACAGATTCCAGGCTGCTTCAAGTGACCATTAAAGCTAACCTAACCATCCTTACTTTGGGGAAGGAGAGAGAGGTGGGAGACTAAGCAGAGAGGCTGGGTTCACCCCTGAAAGAGCATAGCAGTCTACTGCTTTTTTAAACCCCCCCCCCCGACTTCGGTGCCGCACATGGCTATACAAGATTTGCAGGGTTTTGAGACTGGCTCTCCCTAATCTGCTGCGTAGACCAGATTGGTCTCAGACTTGAAGCATTCTCCTGCCTCTGCCTCATGTGTGCTGGGATCTTAGTTGGATATGGGTTTAAGCCTTTCCTTCATGAAGACATCTCTCTAGGGTAGCTAGAGTTCTTCTTCCCTCCTGCTCTTTTTTTTTTCCAAGACAGGGTTTCTCTGTTTAACAGCCCCATGTCCTGGAACTCACTCTGTAGACCAGACTGGCCTCAGACTCACAGAGATCCGCCTGCCTCTGCCTTCCAAGTACTGGGATTAAAGTTGAGCGCCACCACTTCCCAGCTCCTTATGCCCTTATGTCTTCTCACAGAGCAGCCTTGTTCATCTTCCTGTAGCTGGAATGATACTTATAGGTGTATCATAGCGTAGATGTTCAATATATGTATTTGAAAGGGAGGGATGATATGATACTGTGGTAGTATTTACAAAAGCTTTTGTTGTTGTTGTTGTTTGTTTGTTTCCTTGGGTGAGGGTAAAGAATGTTGGAAAGGGAGATACTCACAATGACTCCGAAGTGTTTAACGGGCCCGTGACAGGTGATGGGAAGTTGTGAGCAGGGGCAGAGAACCCAGAATAGAAAGTCACGTCCACCTGACTAGTTGACAGTTGCATTAAGCCTTCAGCTGAAAAGGCGTCATCAGGCAGCCTAAGGAGTAGGGTGAGAGCTCAGTGGAGAACTGAGAGCAAATACATGGGTACTAGGACCATGGAGACCATCATCAACTGTCCTGTCAGATCGCTGCTCTTCCCTTGGCCCCCAGAATCCCTGTGTGGAAATCAGAGAGTGGCGGCTTTGGGAAGGGGAGTCTGGTGAAAGTGGCTAGTCATGAGCTAGGGTCTCAATGTGGACATCGACCTAACTTCTGTGACTGTAAGGAGGACATTGCTGTTTACGAGTGGCCTGTCTATGATATTCTGATCACTGGAACACAGCAGAGCAAGGGTAAAATTCAATTTAATAAAAATATATTGAGCTCATGAGCCCTCCCTCCTAGCTGAGGCACTATGGACATTTGATGCTTCTGGGGAAAGGAGAGTCAGTTTTCTTTAGCATCTATACCTCCCATTCCTTCCTATCTTAATTTAGATTGTAGAACCTTCCTTGAAGTCACATTATAGTCAAGGTCCTTGGTTAAATACAGTTACCTCTGCCATGGAGTCATTCGGGATATTTTAGAAATTTTCCTGCCACCGCTATGGCCCCAACTAATTGTGTACCTGTCATTCCATCTCACCCGATTCACCCAGATTCACTTACCTGACGTGTCCCAGGTGCTGGCTCTGTGACAAGTCTCTGACACCTGCTGGAGCAGCAGGATGAAAGTTCAGACAAGTCTTCAGACCAGCCCATGGCTTCATGGAATGTTTCTTCCCTAAGTCAGAGGTCACATGTGTTCAAACTTGGGAGCTGGGGAAAACTCAAGGCCCCCACAGAACCCCAGAGCTCACTTGGTGTTAGAGCATTTGGCTACATGCTGTTGTGTTTGTCTATGTATTTGGATGATGGAATAGCATTAAGTCCTTAGCTTGCAGAGACAAAGCTGAGTTCTGGGAGGTCTGTGCTCTTTTCAGGGTTCTTTTTTCACTCTCCTCTTTCTTTTCCCTTCTTCTCCTTCTTCTTTTTGTCATATCCCTAAAAATTGATTTCTTAATAAATAAATCAGGATGATGAGTAAACATTTCTCAGGAAGACACATGTAGGATTCTAGTGTATCTATCTTCTTGGTAGACTTTGAGATGGAATTTCTCCAAGGACAATAAAGCCATTGACGAGTGAGAACTGGGTTTGTCCAAATCACTTCTAAGTTAACGTCTGCAAGTCCCAGGTCACTGTCTTGATGGAGCATCAGAAGGACACTGCCCAGCTTCTTCTGCCAGTGAACTACACCAGATTTTCAAGATTATTATTTTTTTCAATTTCTTTTTCTCAGAAATTCTGTCATTTTTCTCTTCACATAAATTTCCTCCACAAGCATAAAAGATGTTATTATTGAGTAAAGAACAATTAAAATATCAGTCTCAAGACACACTAGCTGTGTGACATGGGAGTCACTTCCCATCCTGAGACTTAGTTTTAGAATACGGCATTAGGACACCATGTGATAGTAGGGCAGGATACCATGCATGCCTCTCTCACGGTTGCTAGAAGTGAGGTCTTAGAATTCTATGCACACATAATAGCTCATTACTGTCATTTGTGGAGCTAAACTTAAAAATACAATTATTTTTATATAATTATTTTTAGTTAATATACAAACTCATTTTTAAAGAACATACATCATGAAGAATCAGACAACCCACAGAATGAAAAGCAGCACATTGAGAATTCCTTCTACACAATTTTGGCTTCTTTTCCCATGTCCTTTGGGAGATGCAGAAGTAATAACAGCTCTGAGCCTATATTGAAAGGGAAACATGGAAGCATTTTCTTTCCTTTTTTTTTTTTTTTTTTTTTTGCATGTATTCTCTCACTCGAGTTTTACCCTAGTGCCTGTCTCCTGGTGTTATAATTGTCTACAGAGGTGGAAAACAAAGGCCTAGGAATCAAAGAGGTTGACTAGTCTGCTCGGGGACTCATGGTGGCTGCCGGCCCCTGACTCTAAAGCACACCCTCTTCAGCGCAGTTTTATGGGGAGGCAGGAAAGTGAGTTCTAACCTGAACCCCAAATCAGCTTTCCATGCTCTCAGTTAAGCAGACAGCATGAGGGTGCTAAGGGAAGAGCTGGGGTTCCCATCTTTGGTCTCACTTATCGATCAACACACAGAAGCCAAGTGGCACTTGATGAACGTGACTACCACCCCGGATATGTGACGGTGGCCAGTGGCTGAAGCGACTCATCAGCTGAGTCCTGGCGTCACCGCTGTCAAGCACATTCCGGTATCACAAAGAGAGCTCGAGGAATGAGCACGGCATGATGCAGATGGGCTGGACAGAACAGGCCAATGAGAAGGGCGCTATTATATTAGAGCCTAGAGAAAAGCCTACGCGGGCCCTTTAGTGGCTGTCTCTGCCCTCCGTATAGTCTATGCCATGCGAACAGTAGCTATCCTCTCAAGGCCTAAGCGTGGAGAGAGACCCTGCTCCCTCCTTGGGGCCCTCCCCACGTGACTGGACTGGGACTGGCCTCCTCTGTGTCCTAAGGTCCGGGTGTTGGCCCAGAGCCTCCCCATTTAGACGAGATAGTACTTTTTTCACACTCTGAAGGGAACATGGGGAAACTAAACCTTGAACGTATCAGCGTTTCTGCCCAAAGAGCCACATCCAGGAGATGATTGGCTTTCTGGGAACCAATATGGCTTCAAGCGCAACCCTACAGCCCCTGGGCGGGACCTCCTAGTCCCTGAGCTCTACTGTGGCTCCTCACCTCAGCCCTGAGCTCCGGCTGCCACTAACGAGGCAGCAAAGATCCCCAGCGCCACTGAACGGAGGAAGACACAGGTGAAACAAATCAAACAGAACAATCAGGGGTGAGTTTTCAGCGTAGCCCAGCATGGAGATTTCCTGGCAGGATTTCCATTAACTCGAATGGGAGGTGTGTGGCTAAATCCCTACACACTGTGCTGAAAATGTGTCTCTAAGTGCCAGGCTGCATTATGCCGGGGACAAAAACACAAACTACCTCAACCAGGAGAGGTGCGCACGGCTAAGGTTCCACGGCTCCCTGCAGAAGGTGTCTCAAGCCATGACCGTCCTGGGTGAGACACAATGGACCCCCACACAGCCTGGCAAAGCTTGCCGGGTATAGGAGGGCCTCCATGCAGCTGCTTGCAGGCCTTTCCTCCTCTCGGCAGAGACTTTGATTGTGGGTCGATGTGGAGTCCCACACAAATGGCTTGTGTTTGCTAAAATGGTTTTGCCCCTGCACCGACGCCCTGAAATTTCAGTAAATTTCAGTAAAAAAAAAAAAAATCATTGCATCAGGACCACCGGAGCCAGAGACTCGGGAGGGTGACAGTGCGTGATTTGTCTTGATGGGGTTTTATGGCCTCTGCAAGGTAAATGCTTGGAAGGACTCTTACTCCAGAATCAAAGCAAATAGCCACGAAATCACTTTACCTGCTTCCAAGGCACCATTTGCTTTCCAGGGTATCCACATAGTGATTCTGAAACACGCCTGGTCTCCCGGCTCTCCTCCTCGAAACCCTCCACTGGCTAGCTCCTTCTTTACGAAAGGGTAAGCATCCTCATAAATGACTTTATCTTATTTTCCACTGTATCTGCACATTCATATGCATATATATGAAACTATATATATTTGAGGCAAGATCTTATGTAGCTCAGACTAGTCTCAAGCTCCGTATTATAGCTGAGGCTGGCCTTAAACTCCTGGTTTTCCTGCCTCCAGTGCTGAGACTATAGTCCCTATAGGGGTCAAACCAGGGTTTTCTGCATGCCAGGCAAGTGCTTGACCCGTTGAGCTGTACCCCAGTCTCTCAAACTGTGGTTGACCTTAGTCGGACTGTTCCTTCTTGCCAAACTGTTCCCTCCAGTGGCCCTTCTGCTCAGTCACCCTCCAAAGCTGAGGCCATGTGTAGCTCCTTCCTCATCATTCCTCAGACCGCCTTCCCAGTCATCCCACTAGACCATCCTTGCTCGGGTACCTTAATTTCGATGGCCATTTGTTCCCTGTCTTTGCATCCCAACTTCATTGTCAGCTCCACGAGAACTTCTAAACCTTCATCTTCCCACAAGGGCCTGTCCATCCTGGGCCCTTGATTAAGACCTCCTAACTGCATCAGTTAGGTACAAACACCAGGCCTCATTACTCCTTTTTCCCCAACACCAATTTTCCCATCTCCTTTAGATCACAGCAGTGAGGATACTGGTGGGAAATGGCACCATCACCAACCATCCTTCAATCGCCCTCGCACACAGTAAACAACCATCGCGTACAGTAAACAAACAGCACATGACCATTGCCCGGGTAGCATGGGCAGGACCAGTCTGCAGTCCTGGCTCTGGAGCGGGACAGAGTCTCCATGGCAATGGAATGGCGAGGAGGCTTGGAGGAGCACCACACCTACGGAGGTGTCTACACAGGCTGTAGTCAGGGAATGAACAGGCTGGGGACTGGAAAGCTGAATTCTGTCCCAAGTGATGACAGCCTCACTTGGAAATACCTGGTGAAATTGTGAATGAGGGAAAGGGGGTGCCCCTCTTCTCCTCTCCCCTGGAGTCCTAAAACACAGCCTAACACCTTCCTGGTCTTATCTCTCTTCTCAGAATTTTCAAGACAGCTTGTACTTCCGCTAGTCTTTAATAAACTTACCGGGTCAGGACAGGATGGTTTAAGTTCTCTCTGGGAAAAGGCTAAAGGAAGGAGCATGGCTTAAAGTGAGTCCAACTCTGGGGACCTGGCAGGGCTCAGTCATGGGTTCCAGTACACGTGATTTGAATGAACTCCATTTTCCTCGAATCTGTAGCCCTTAGCTCCTTCTACAACATTAAGTTGTTAACTCCTGCAGGGCAGGGCAAGGCAAGCGTCAGAAGCACCGTGCTTAGCACACACAGAGCAGACACAAGTCTTTAGAAGAGATGTTTGTGACTTCTTGCAACACTCCGGGTGTGGCAGCGAGTGGGCCATAGAAAAGTCTGAGAGCTGGGTTCCCAGTGTCAGCCGAGAGTCTGCAACCCCGGGTCAGGAGACAGGTGAGGTCCTGGGAGTTCCCCGGCCCCACCAGCACCACTAGCATGGGAATCCAGGCAAGCTGTTGCCTCCATTTCCTCCTGTTTAATTATGTATCTAGAGATCGCCTCTCCTGGTAGAGATTTTAGTTACTACACGGTCCAGTTTCTTTCTAGGTCCCTGGCTGGAGTGGGCTCTAAAAGTCCCAAGACTGGAACCTCCTCTGCTTTCACAATTCCTGAATCTATTTGAAGGCACACAACAGCAGGGCCCTTCCCCCACCCTCTTGGTACTATTTAGCTTCCAAGTTGCTTCAACAGAAGAAAAATACAGAGTTCTCCACTTCCTCGGCTCGCTTTCCTACTGAGGAGATCGGCTGCTAACATCTCCTGAAATTGTGACTAGATCAACCTTATATCAGCCGTGAGAGCAGGACACGTTAGCCTCCTCTTGTCCCCCAACTCGTACCCCCCTTCTCCCCTCCCACCAGCAGCTCAACCCAGATCACTTTAGAGTCCCAGAGCACAGGGCAGAGTTCTCATCTGTCTGTCACCAAGGAGGCAGACGGGATGGAGGAACAACAAGCCGCTTGTACCTGAAGAGGCGGACCCTCCTGGGAAACACACAGATGAGCCACCCCACGAATCCGAGCCACGCTGGAGGCCAACAGAACTGCATGAGAAAGCAGAGGCTATCTCTGCATCGTCCTCCCCTCTCTCACTGCCCTGCTGGCGGCCTGAGAGGGACCTGAAACTGTAGCTGTAGCCTGGACCAGTATCTGATTCTGAGAAAGTTAACCCTCGCAAAGGTGACATGCTTTCCCTGGGTCTCCTGGAGTCGGATAACCAACCATTTCTACTGTCTTTCTGTAGCTTATATTCTGCTGAGGGAGTATGAAGCGGCAGAAGCCCCTGAGAGTCCGACTTGGTGTTTGGGTAGGGAGCGCCAACCTTTAAATAGTCAAATGGAGGCTCAGTACAGAAGGACAGCTGTGAAACACACTTAGGGTACTTTTCTTAAAAATGCATGCACCCCAAAATGACACTCAGGAACACCTGTGACACAGGGCAGGTGTCCTGCGACTGGATTCTCGGCCACCCAGTGGGGAGCCAGAGTGCATTCCACAGGTGCTAGTTCAGCGTCTCCCCCCCCACCCCTCCGTGCATGCTTTGATTCTCCCCTGATTCTAGGGCCGGGGAACTGGGCTTGGGGAGCATGGTCAGGCAGATCACACATGTGGACAATATCACTTCACAGAACAAGACACCTGCAATCAGAAGAAGTACAGAGGCCTGGCAGCCACCTTGGTGGGGTAGCGAGGCCAGTTCCCACAGTTGTAAAATAGATATTAAAATTATAAAATTCATGTCTCAATGTTGCACAGTCTGAACAATCATAAAACAATTATTTCCGCCTCTGAGTCTATTGCGTATTCAAAATGCATCGTCGTAAGGCTATTTAATATGCAGCCCAACTGCTAGCCTAAAATGGATTGAATCTACTGAGCCCAAACACCAGGTCAAACTTTCAGGGCGTTCTGCCTATTCACCATGTCAATACACTCCCCCCAAATGAGTATAACCTACAGAAAGACAGTAGAAATGAATGGGTATTCGACTCCAGGAGACCCAGAGAAAGCATGACCTTTGCCAGGGCATTATAGGTGCTAACGCGTTGGAATGTCACTTCCAAAGCTCAGCAGAGGGCTGTTCCCGGGGAAGGCCAATCCTCTGTTCTTCTCCTGGCAGGAGGAAGCAGTGGAGGAAGAAAGCCTCAGACTGATGAGCACAAGCCGGCACAGAGCCCTTGGGCCAGTCACGGGGATAATTACAGAAGGTGGCAGCTGGCCGCTTACAGGATGCTGCTCCTAAGCGCCAGCTTGGATGTCATCAGTAATCACACAGTACCTCACATCACCTCATCAGACACCAAGGCCAACAAGACCAGGGAAGAGGGCAAGAATGAGCCGCCAGTCACAACATGCCACCCACATCACGGGGCACCAAGGGTTGCATACATCTTAAATTACCTGACATTTCCTTAAGGGACGTCTCTTTTCAGCCAAGGAAACCAAGGTCAGAGAATTAAGTAACTTGTCTCTTGGTGTTTATGTATGCTTGAACATTCAGGAAAACTCAGAAAGCTAGAAACCTAGCGGGTATCATTCAGCATTTCCCTCTCCTCTGAGCGCTTTGTAGTTAGTGATGTCAGCTTGTCCTAGAGTCTTCGATAGTCATTCAGATAACCAGGTGTCAACGGTTCTTATAGTCACTGGGTTAGCGCACTTTCACATTGGAGCAAGAGTCTGCATCAGTATGACACCCTCTTCCCCCCTTGCCCCCACTCCCACTCCCTCACCCTACCCTCTCTCCATCCCCACTCCCTGGCCCCACCCCCATTCCCTCACCCCACCCCCAGAGTGTAGTTTCCTGTAATGGCTGTCTCTTGTGTGGACTACCTCAAGCCTCAGCTTAGTTTCCTAAAATGGCCGTCCCTTGGCTCACTTGTTCTCCTAAAGTCCATTCCCTCTCCATTTGGTGACAGTAACTCGATATCCTTTCTGAGACCCCTCCTTCACTTGGCCCAAATTGTGCAGTTTTCCCCAAGACTCCTGAGTGATGACAGACTTGTCTAGCAGGTCACAGTACAAGGACTGGAACATGAGACATTGGCAGGCACAGATATCTAGTTTTATTTTTATTTATTTATTTATCTATTGGTTTTTCGAGACAGAATTTCTCTGTGTAACAGGCCCTGGCAGACAGATCTCTGTGAGTTCGAGGCCAGCCTGGTCTACAAGGGATAGTTCCAGGACAGCTGGGGTTCTCCTACTTTTCCGGTTGGCCTTGGGATGACCTTGACTTGCAGGAGAGGAGCAACACCTGGGAGATCACTGCCACCGGCTCCTCCCAGGTCCCCCACTCTGTGACTTCTCAGGGAGTGTTGGTGGCGTCCTGCTTCTGCTCTTCAGGGTGTCCACCAGCTGATGAGCACACAAGCTGTGTGGTATGTGTGCAGAGTGGAATAGTATTCTGCCATAAAGAGTGAGCTCTGGTCACATGTGACAACACAGAGACCTGGAGATTGTGATGTTAAGCGAGAAAAGCCCAGCAAAGAAAGCCTGCCCTCAGGCACGACTTCTACAGAGGCCAGTCATATGAAAGTTCTACAGAGGCCAGTCATATGAAAGTTCTACAGCGGTCTTTCATATGAAAGTTGGGGCCCCCTGCTTTCAACTTCTACTGCTTCCAGAGGTGGCAGGACGGAGAGGACATGGAGAAAGATTTAGTGGGTGCTGGGCTGACAAGAATAGCAGGTTCCAGGGTGTCACTGGAAAGTAGGGTGACCATTGATGGCAATATTGTCCTCGGTAGTAGTTTCTCACTACATAATGGCTGCAACTTTTCCCGTGTGAACCACTTTAGGCTGTTGCCTTCTCGAAACTATTTTTGTTGAGAATTTCACACATGCATATAATCATTCTGATGAAATCTATCCCCATTCCCTCTCCTCTAATCCCTCAATCCCTCCCCTATCCTCTCTACTGCTCCTCGCTACAACGTTCGTGCGCCAGATAGATAGATAGATAGATGATAGATAGATGATAGATGATAGATAGATAGATGATAGATAGTAGATGATAGATAGATAGATGATAGATAGATAGTAGATAGATAGATGATAGATAGATAGATAGTAGATAGATAGATGATAGATAGATAG
>NC_022009.1:66557995-66589695 GCF_000317375.1 Microtus ochrogaster
AAGCAAGCACTCAGTGTCACCCATATGTGATGGTTGCAGAGCCATCTATCTGCTGAACCTGAGGAAATGCAAGCCTTTCTAATTTAGGACTGGCCCCAATCAGGGGCACACCGAGGTCGTTCCCCAAATCACCTCGACACATGGAAACTAGGCAGTGCAGACTTTAATTCTTTGGCTTCCATAGCTATCTGACCTTCAGTTCCTTTTTCTCTCTCACCTGTCTCATCTTCAGAAATGAGGACAACGGTATCACATGGTTTCCTTGGAGACTACATTGGCTAATGGTACACAGCAAGTGCTTCGAATGCCTGGTACACACTAGGTACTCAATAATGAGTCTTCATTTTGTTCCTTGCCAAAGAATATAACCTTAAAAAAAAATCTCTGTTCTGCACATCTTAACGAATATACAAGTGAAAATGCCCAAGGGGAAAAGCATCCGAGATGGGAGAAGCTGTTCCTCATTTGGTAAGTCCGTCTGACTCATGCCATGCTCAGACTACACTTTTTTGGGAGGACACGGGGATTCTTTGTGTGATGGCTTTGATGAAATTCAATTACAGACACTACCACACTCTTGGAGTGTCAATGGGGAGGAGTTAGGTGGGGCTCCAACACTAGACAAGCTGTGTCTTCTCCATGGCACCCTGTCCTTCTAAGGAGCCATGGGGAGGCCTGCTGGGTGCTTGGTTGTTGCTCCCTGGGACTCTGGTATGTTTCGCGCTGGAGTGGAAGGTCACAGTAGGTTCAGGATACATCTGTGCCTACCACTCGTACCTCACTACTCCAGGACATTACAAAGGTGTCTGTTTCTCCAAGCTTTTCTTTTTTCCTCCTTCACTTTCTTCTGTACTTGTCCAGGTCTTTATTTTTCCCCTATGGAACTGTGTGTATTTTTAAGCCTCTTCAAATATATTCTGGATAAAGCAAAAACTTAAAAAATAATGGGTAAGCCAAGAGATTGAATGACCTGAAGCAGGTGAAACTGTGGAGAATTTGCCTCTTGTAATCCTTTAGTTCGTGGGGAGAGGGCACCTACTCATTTGATTGCTCGTTTCACCTCAGGACAGGAATTAATTCAGAAAGGGTTTCAGCAATTGTGCTCTGTTTCTCCATAAAAAGAAACTGGATGAGAATGAGAGCTCCAGGGTTTTGGGATGCCCACAGAGGATGACCTCATTGACGGGGTCCCTGTGATAGGCTCACCTCGGAACATATGTGTACTCTGGTGATATGCAGCCCAGGGTTCCCCAAACAGGGAAGAAGTCAGACAGCCCAGATCTTTCTGCAAGGGATGGATTAAAGATATCTGTAGTGGGCCACTTGTGGGGTGGAGAGAAGCACGTTCTGATGATGTCATTCATCCCGCCCACCATGTGAAGACAGGTTCTAAGGTTCTGGACTTTGTGTTTCTGGCTTCCTGTGGAGACAGCACCAGTATAAAGAAGTCAGGTCACTAGTTACAGCTCTGAGTAGCCGTTTTCTGCTGTACATGGGTTTCACAGTTCCTCTGTTGACAAGTATTTGGGTTGTGTCCTTTTTGGAGAGACTGTAAACCTGAAATGAGGATAAATGAATCCCAGTGGAGATTCTGGTCACAGGACTTTATGTCCAAATTCTGGGAGTTTTTTCTTTGAGAATATACCATAATTGGGATTTTTAAGTCTTTTGTGACATAGTCCCCAAAATTTCATGAATTTGACCCATATCTAATCTTCAGGTCCAACTTTCAATTCCAGGAAATAGAGGGAAATAAAAAAGTTAAATCACCCCCAGAAAAGAATCAGACACAGATATAGGAGAAGAGGCCACTGCCCCCAGTCCTGTGGAGAGGTGTGGGAGAGGGGAAGGTGGGATCGGTCTATCCTTTGAGAATCCCACAGTCAATGCAGATGAGGGTTATGTGTGGCTGCAATTGGATCTTGTCTTAAACAAACCTAGTTATCAAATATATATTGGAAAAGGTGTATAAGACCTTTAGGGGCTCTTAGAAAAATATATCTTCATCCAAGTACTAACCAGGCCCGACCCTGCTTACAGTGCACAAAAAAAGAGAGAGAAAGAAACAAAAGAAAAAATATCTTAATTATATTGTGACCCTGGAATTGTTACATAAAAATATTCTCAATAAATACTTCCGCTAGGAACGTTTAAAGGTGAAATCCCTTGATGGGTAGAGCTTACTTTTAAAATCTTCACTAAACCTAGAAGTGTGTGAAACAAACGGAGGCGGTGTTAATGCTCCCACACCTGCGCGGTGAGCACAGCTGCTCCAAAGCAGCCCCTCGCTTCACTGCGGGTTTGACAGGCTGCACAATAAAAGTGAAAAAATTACTTTGATGAGCTAAAATAATTTGATTTTTTATTTGTATCCTGTCTCACTCCATAGAAAATGGCTCTTTTATTTATTCGCCTCGTTTCTCAGCACTTTCCCTCGGTAATGGCAAAACCCAGAGCCGGCAGTGACACCCTAAAACAAGCTTGCATTTAATGAAGGCCCAATTTACAATATTATCAACATAACTGACAGCTCCTGAGAGGAGACCATTATCCAGCGAGTCCCGGTGTGTGTCGAGGCAGGAACAGGATCATAGACTGAGATTTCAATTTACAAAGCTCCCTGCAAAAGCTGAAGGTGTTTAGACCATTAAGAATTCGCATGCCACGTCTCCCCCTCTCTCTAACACATTGCAATACTGCAGAAAGTTTATTTTACACAATCAATCTCTAACACAATTTTCTAATTATGAGTCCGAAACGGAGTTTCACCTTCCACCACCCCAGTGATTCATAGCCTCTGTCTGCTCGGTTAAAGGACCCGGGGTTGAGCACAGGTGGAGGAGACATCTTCCCATTCCTTCCAAGAAGTCCGGCTTTTTGCTCTTGAGAGAAGTAAAGGTTCCAGGCCTCCAAAGGCCGACTGGCCCACACTTCTCACCCTTTCCCACCACACAAAGAGTCTGCTTTCAAAGCCACCATTATCCATCACGAGTCTCCCACAGTTAGTGGATGTTGGGCCTTTACTGAAGACCAGAGGCTGCAGAAAGAGAGTGGATTCCCATCAGCCTTTGCTCGAGGGTGCTGGCTGCTTAGGCTGTGTGTGGAGGTCTCTTGCGTGAGGAGAAACTCTGATGAGGATTCCTAGAGACCTCAAATGAGCCACTTAATATTTCTGAGCCTCCTTTTCCCCAAGTGCACAATGAGGACGTCAGAACAAATGATCTCTAGATTCTAATAAATTCTAATGTCGAACAACTCAAAGATTAAGCTATATAACACCTGAACTAAACACTTACAATCCTGTTTTACTAACTGTAGGAGTACTGGTTATATAAAAAACTTGAATAAATAAATGAAATACTCTAACCATTCCTTTATGGGCATATTTGATTTGAAATTCGGGATCAACCTACCCCTGGACCCAGCAATACCACTCTTGGGAATATACCCAAGAGAGGCCCTATCATACAACAAAAGTATATGCTCAACTATGTTCATAGCAGCATTGTTTGTAATAGCCAGAACCTGGAAACAACCTAGATGCCCTTCAATGGAAGAATGGATGAAGAAAGTATGGAAAATATACATATTAGAGTACTACTCAGCAGTCAAAAACAAGGACTTCTTGAATTTTGCGTACAAATGGATGGAAATAGAAAACACTATCCTGAGTGAGGTAAGCCAGACCCAAAAAGAGGAACATGGGATGTACTCACTCATATTTGGTTTCTAGCCATAAACAAAGGACATTGAGCCTATAGTTAGTGATCCTAGAGAAGCTAAATAAGGAGAACCCAAAGAAAAACATATAGGCATCCTCCTGAATGTTGACCTTCATCAGGCGATGAAAGGAGATGGAGTCCCACGTTGGAGCACCGGACAGAAATCTCAAGGTCCAAGTCAGGAGCAGAAGGAGAGAGAGCACGAGCAAGGAACGCAGACCGCAAGGGGTGCACCCACACACTGAGACAATGGGGATGTTCTACTGGGAACTCACCAAGGCCAGCTGGCCTGGGTCTGAAAAGGCCTGGGATGAGGCCGGACTCGCTGAACATAGCGGACAATGGGGACTACTGAGAACTCAAGAACAATGGCAATGGGTCGCTGATCCTACTGCACGTAATGGCTTTGTGGGAGCCTAGGCAGCTTGGATGTTCACCTTACTAGAAATGGATGGAGGTGGGGGTTCCTTGGACTTCCCACAGGGCAGGGAACCCTGATTGCTCTTTGGGCTGAGGGGGGGGAACTTGATTGGGGGAGGGGGAGGGAGATGGGAGGCGGTGGCGGGGAAGAGACGGAGATCATAAATAAATAAATAAATAGAAAAAAAAACCTTTGGAGAAAAAAATCAATAAAAAGTCCATCAAATGGGACAGCAATATAAGCAAGTGATAGGATGCTCACCTAGCATGCCCATGGCCTGGGTTCCATCCCCAGCATCTCAAAAAAGGAAAAGAAAAATCTGCAAAATATTTCTGGATCTTGCCTTTTGTTTTCCTATCAAGGAAATGGAGGGGTCTTGGTGGATTGTGGTGAGATTTCTCTCAGCAGGAAAAGGCCTCTTACTCATCTGGTAGAAAGGAGTCAATAGGCCAAACCATGTTAGGTCCAGTGTACTGGGCTGAAGTTGCGGGCAAAGAGAGGAACCTGTGCCTCTTCAGAGGTGATCTTGCCATTGCCTGACCTCCAAGAGGCTGCTGTCCCCTCTCACCTGCTTGTTTTCATGAGTTCCCTCTCACTGTCCCTAAACTTCCACCCATTTTTTTTGTATTGTTACAGAGAGCAGATGCAGTAGACTGAGGAGGTGAGGTTGAATAGCCGAGCACACAGTCAAAACAGATGCTTGAGACAGCAACAATGGCTCCCCGAGGTGGTTTGTTTGAACTGCCTTTCAGATCTGGCTTCTCTCTCACCCCACCTTTCCTGTCTTAGTCAGCCAGCTCCTCTAACCTGACCCAGGGAAGGTCAATTGGAGGTTAGGGGGAGAAACCTGCCAGACCCTGGGAAAGAGCCCAGTGCAGGCCAGGCTCCTGCAGCATCATTCAGAGGTCATGGTTTTCACCCCAGCTGATTTTCATAGATTTCTGCAGTAAAATTAAGATTCTACTACATTTAAAACAGATTGGCAGGCTGCTTAAAATTCCTATAAATAATTTATCAGCCCATCCATTCTGATTTCTTCCAAATACTATCTTGGTTATTTTTAGTGCAAAATAAATCATATCTAACTACTGAGCTCAGTGAAGATGGAAGAAAAATGCCACCACCATGCCTCTAACCGAATTAAAGGAGACGGTGTTAATTATCTCTGTATTTTAATGTATCAAAGAATAAGAGCCAACGTGTGGTCAAATTTAGTGGTAAGAAACTTGTACATGATTGAAACAGTATCCGAGCACCAGGAAAGCCTGCTGAAGTTGAGGCCATGTAGCTGAATCCAATGCCCTCTACTGCATTTTTTAATCCAACCGGGGCTCACTGAGCTTCTCGTCTGGAGGAAGTAAAGGGAGCCGAGCTTGTCTCCACAATGCATCTCTCTGAATGCCTCTGTGAAAGCATCAGAAGCTGTGAAGTCTGAAAGTCGGATCACAGCGAAGCCCCTGGCTAGCAGGAGACACATGCGGTAGTCTTGGAGGCACTGGAGTTTCCTTGCTAGAGTGACTGTGTCACCATGGAAAACGGGACATTTGTTCCAGCTCCTGGCACAGAGCACCCTGTCTGGGTTCCTTCCACCTTCAGGGGTGAAGAGGGTAGGACAGCTGTGGAGGCAGGCCCTAAAGCATGGAGGAAAGGGAGCTGGTACCTGCGGCCACCCTAGTGGCACAGCTGGGAAGTTGGAGGACTCAGGTGTGGGTTAATGGTCTTAAGAACGGATTGTGTACGGAGCTGTGGTCTTGGAGAACAGTTGCGGAGGCTCACAGTAATGAAAGCACATAGCGTTTGGCTGGATTCTCCCGTCAGAGCAGTGGCAACTCCAGTCTCTCAAGTTTGGAAAGCATACGGCATTGATGTTTCTTTAACTGAACTTTTTATTTTGGAATAATTACAGTTTGGAGGAAGTCATAGAAATGGTAAGGGAAATTTTAATCTAAATGGGAAAATACTGGCTCTCTCTAGATGTCTCCAATGCCACACAGAAGGCCATCTTGTGCCGCATGACCCAGGGCTCTGAGGGGTGGGATAGGAGTGCCTGCGTCTGGGTCACTGGGCTAGACTTCCTGCAAAAAGTAAGATTTGGATTGATCTGGGAAATATGGGCAGGATGTCTTTGTACACACAGGGTGCAGAGAACATTTGCAGAGACGCTGACTTGAGAAAAACAGCGGTGGTGAGAAGCATAGCCAGGTGTGGGGAAACGCGAGTGCCCGAAGGAAGGGAAGGGGGAATGTTTTTAATCAGCTCAGTCTCCCAGCTCCTCTTTCTGGCGTGCTCTGTGCAAAGGTCAGCATGAATGGACAGAGACGGACTTGGCCCCTTGTCATGAGCATCTCAGAACTCTCGGGGCCAAGAGAGCCACTGCTTTGTAGTGCACTGGTACAGAAACCGAAAAGACTGTCCTTTGTAGAGGAAAGAAAGTATTTTCAAAGTCTCTCAAAGCAAGAGCAAATAATATGGAGTGGTAAAGTGTGTGTGTGTGTGTGTGTGTGTGTGTGTGTGTGTGTGCGCGCGTGCGCTCGTGTTCTCAGGAGTTTGTTTTACACCCTCTGATTTTGTGGATAGATCTCACGTGACTCTGCATTACCTACTTCTTTCAAGGTTTACAAAGCAACAACTTAGCACGGTAGTTTAAATCGTGATTTTTATTTATTTATTTTAATTTATTTATTTATTAAAGATCTCCGGCTCTTCCCTGCTACCGCCTCCCATTTCCCTCCCCCTCCCCCAGTCAAGTCCCCTTCCCTCCTCAGCCCGAAGAGCAATCAGGGTTCCCTGCCCTGTGGGAAGTCCAAGGAACTCCCACCTCCCTGATTGTTGACCTTCATGAGGCGATGAAAGGAGACAGAGACCCACGTTGGAGCACCGGACAGAAATCTCAAGGTCCAAGTCAGGAGCAGAAGGAGAGAGAGCGTGATTTATTTTTTATGTGTATGTGTGTGCATGCTTACACAGGCACACACAAGAGGAAGTCAGACCCCCTGGCGCTAGAGTGGCAGGTGGTTGTGATCCTCCTCACCTGAGTGCTTGGGACTGCACTCTGGTCCTCAGGAAGACCAGCGAGTTCTCTTAATCACTGAGCATCTCTCCGGCCCCAAGTTAGGTGAAATTTAAAACAAAAAAAATGAAGCAAAAACATTTACCGAAAGGGTGCAATGCAGATCTTGTTAGACCTGATACCGGCCATGCTTTTAGGACAGTGGTGGCGGGCGCAGGCTCCTGGTCTTAGGTACCATGATTCTTTGCTTTGGCTTTCATGCGTGTACTGTGTCTCGCAAGCCGACATTTCCCTCTTTGCGTTCATTGCAAGAACTGACATGTAGGAATCTGTGCCTCTCTTCTTGGAAACACACAGGTTACATTGCCACCTTTCCTGCATTAGCCTCACTCACTTCCGGCTCAGCGGCCACAAGACATAGTCCATCTGCAGAACAGGCTAAATCTGATCAGTGGAGAAACTGTTCTAATTCACTTGTAAGGTTTTTTTTTTAAAGATAATTTGCAAAGGACAGTATAATTTCATTAAAGCAAATGAAATTTATATATGCTGCTATTAAAATAAAAGCCGTAGATAAATCAGAAAAGGACAAATTCGTTGTTTTGATGTTTATTTTTAAGGGGTCAGTCCTTTGAACAGTGTACTACTCATGGCTCCGTCCCATCCCAAGGTGTCTTGAAGAAAGAAAGCATTTTGAAAACATGCTGACACACTTGGTCTGTATTCACTTTTACACACACAGCACTACTCTTAGGTTGTGGCTCTCTACTATAATACATTCAATCTTTACATTGTATACAGTGTATACAATCTATACATTGCCCAGCACTAGCCAAACCCCAGCACCTTGCTTAGAGTAACTGCTCAATAAACATTTGTTATCGTGTCTCCGCTTACATCAAAGACAGGATCTTTTCTTTTTTTCTTTCTTTTTTTCTTTTTTGTTCTCTCTCTCTCTCTCTCTCTCTCTCTCTCTCTCTCTCTCTGTCTTTCTCTCTCTCGACAAGTTTTCATGTAGCTCAGGCTGGCTTGGAATTCACCATGCAAACAAGGCTGACTTCATTGAATGCCTGATCCTCCTGCCTCCCCTTCCCCAGTGCAGGGGTCCATGAGTGTACTTCAGTATTGGAGACGAAACCAAGGGCTTCCTATTGCACTACTAGCTGAGTCAAATTCCTAGCCCCAGAAAGAATTATTTCTATTGGAAAAAAAATACAAATATTACTTATTCATAATCACTCAAGGCCACCTCACCTCAAATGTAAGTGCCCGTTTCGCAGTCAGCGCAAGCTTTATTCTAATGTGATAAACATTACAGTTCTGTGTTTAAGTCCATCCTTCTCGTGCCTTTGTTTTGTTATAACCACTGACCTTGTATATTCATAAACAAAATATTTATGAGTTTTCCATCAAGTAAAAACCACAGGTATAGCTTTCCTACTTACCACACCCTACCTGATCCAGGGTGTGTGCAAGGGGAGGACCTAGAACCACAAAAGGATGCAGCCCAGGCACCCTCCTTCACCTGCTCAGCAGGTGGCCCAGGTGAGGCCATGCTCCTGGGGCCAGGGCTCACAATGTCTCTTTGTTTGATCACCAGTTGTTTTCTCTGCTTGTTTGTTTTGCTGGTTTGGGTTCCTGTCCTGTCCATTAGTCATTTAGGTTTTCCTTGTTTGTTCTCCTGTGAGTTTCTGCTAACTGCTTTCTGTCTCCGCGCTGGAAGGCCACGTCCTTTGTACCTCCTAATCTGCTTCGTGGTGATGTCTGGATGTTGTTAGATACATGTGTATGTGTTGGGGTACACAATACAATGTTGCAGAGTTCTCGTGAGAGAAGGGTGGGTTTGCAGGAACAATGGCCAAGTCCCTGGGAAAGAAGCAGCTCTCATACCCATCCTGGACCCCTGAGTACCAAAAGACTTTCTAAAGGAATCTAGATCACGAACGTGGACACTCTCCAGTAACCATGCAGCTGTGTCATGTGCTGTTTACTAACTAGTCAAGAATGCTCTTTTCACTAGGAGTGGTGTGTATGCCTCTGTGTGTGTGTGTGTGTGTGTGTGTGTGTGTGTGTGTGTGCGTGTGCGCAAGCGCACAGTGGGATTTTTTAAGCCCTGATGAATAAGTGCAAGTAACCATGTTGAGACAAGCAAGACAAGCATGGTGATCAGTAAGACCCCACAGGTCCAAGCAATAGATGACGACAGGCTTGCTGAACAGACATCTGTTCAGTCTAGATAAGACTCAACAACAGACCAAAGAAACAATTGCACCCAAATGTAACTTGGATAACAACTTGATTTATCAGGATTTCTTCCAAGAGTGTGGGTGACTCAGAGGCACCCGCATCACCAGAAAGCCCACTCTCGCAAGGGAGACAACTCACAAAAATAAAGCCTGCACTTTTGGAGCTCCCTGCACTTGAAGGCAGCCCCACGGGGGGGGGGGGGGGGGGGGGGGCTCCTCCTCCAGCATTTGTTACTATTTGTGGAACAACGGGGAGGAGCCTTTTGAGAACCTTGTAACCCTCAGGAGCTTCCTGAATCTTGCCTGCTTCCCTCCTGAAGGAGGGGGTTTCTGTATAGAGGAAACAGGTGCACAGCATTTGAGCTGGGGACAGTACCAACTGCCTAGTTTGAGACCAGAGCCCCAGCACTCCTTCAGTGTAGGATTCCAGTATTTAGCTACTGTCCTACTGGAGAAGAGACCAAAACATGCCTGACTTTCATCCATTCAAAGAAATGGTCTGCATGCCACGCGCTCATCTGCGCTGTTCCAATTCCGTGCTGCAGCTGTTTCCTCCGCCCTGATTTCTTTCTGCTCCCATGTTGGAGTTTTATTGTAGAGATATTGCTTTGAAGAATACATAATATAATTAGGTGAATTTGGGTGTGGGAGGGGAGGAGAGAGCGTGAGTCACACACTTCCACATTATTGTGACTTGATTCATTTATTCCTATACAAATACGAATGTGGTAGTAAAGTTAATTTTCTTCATAATCTCCAGTATTAGAAAGTTGCAATTCTCATCTACCCATTATTGTAACTAAACCAAATTTTATCTTTTATATTTTATTTTTCCTATGTTAACATATTTTATTAGTAAAATCAATGTTTACTTTTATCTGTATCCACCATTTCTTTATTTTTCCTCCTTTAAATTTTTTTTTGTAGCATTAGTTAACACAAAAGCAAATGAGCCAGGCCTGCTGTTGCTGGCCTGTTAACCAATCATGGGGACCCTGAGGCTGGAAAATGACAGTTCAGGCTCTGCCTGAGCTACAGAGTAAGTTCAAGATCAGCCTGAGAAACCCAGTGAGATCATGCTTCAGAATAGAAAGTGAAAGGGGATGGGAGGCAGCCTCGAATTCAATGCCTAGTCAGAAACAAAGGCAGGAACGGAGGAAGGGAAGGCGAGAGGGAGGGACAGAGGGAGGAAGCAAAGAAGGAAGCAAGAAAAAGAAAAGTTAAAAGAGAAAGAAAATTTGGCAAAGTGACAGAACCCACCTGTCCCCATTATGCCTCGTGAAGCTACAAAAGCCCCTGTCTTTAAGGAGCTGCCTACCCACTGACAGTTGGCACTATTGTCACCACAAGGAGGAAATTTAGAAGACGCATGAAATATAAAGCAGTTATATTTTATGTGTGTGCAAATGACCTGGCTGAGACAATCAAGGGAACGTGTGGAAAACTAGAGAGGAGAAGACAGAGCACCGTAGGCTGAAGTGCGTGGCTGCCATTACTGCCATTGGGCAATGCCTTCAGGACAGGCTGGAGAACTGCAGGACAGGAGCCCGAACAGAGGTCAGTGCGCAGGCGCCTAGAGTCACCAGGCTCCTGCAGAGGAAGCTGAAGGATTTCATGACTTTTGTTAATTCCTTCCCCTTCTCTCTCAGTGGGAAGCTAGACTGTGTCATAAGGCACTGTCTCAGCCTGACTATTACTGGATTTGCCAGTGGACTGTGATGGGCAGGATCCCACTCCCAGCTTGCAATTGCAGGTTTAAAAGACCTACCTATTTCACCTGCTGACACCAAAGGATCATGGGATTGAATTCTAAATGAAATAGGCCCAAGATGATTTATACCTTAGATTCATAAACTCCATTTGACCAAAAAGGATTGCAGTTAGCAATGGCAGCTTAAAACAAGAACCCTATGCCTTCAAATGGTTAATAAAAAGTAAAGTGGGTGCCTGGTTTCTAATACCCAGGTCATGGCAGGCATCACTAATAGATCACAGACTTCTTTCTTGATATGGTCTCATAGCAGGAGGGGGTTGCTTGTTGGTTCATGGCCACCCAGCTAGCTTAGACCTGAAATAAGCAGACAGAAACTGTATTAATTAAATCACTGCTTGGCTCATTAGCTCTAGCTTCTTATTGGCTAACTCTTACATATTATTTTAACCCATTTCTATTAGTCTGTGTATGGCCACATGGCTACAGCTTACCAGCTAAAGTTCCCAGCATCTGTCTCTGGCGGCTTCATGGCATCTCTCTGACTCCACTCTTCTTTCTCCCAGCACTCAGTTTAGGTTTCCCCACCTACCTCTATTCTACTCTATCAGGCCCAGGCAGTTTTCTTTATTCATTAATGGTACTCACAGAATACAGAGGGTAATCCCACATTACCTCCCCTTTTCTTTTTAAATAAAAAAGGAAGGTTTCAACTTTAACATAGTAAAATTACATGAGACAGTTATCAAGTAAGAATTACAGTTATATCTATCTTATCTTTTATCATAACTAATGAAAACTATATTATTACTATCTATTCTTCAACTCAATCAAAGACTCCAGAAAGATATATTACCCAAGTAAACAGGAAGTACATTGTAAGCAACTTCCAAAACTCTAGAATTGACAGAGACATCTTGCTACCTGTACAGTCACCCAAAGTTCTTCTGTATTGTTGGGGATTCCATCTTTGGCCTAGAGGCCCATAGTATCCAGCAAACTTTTCCATGAAGCAGGAAATATCAAAGACAGTTCTGCCTATGTTGGCAGTTTGTCTGTGTCTTGCAGAATGTCTAGCAGACTCTTTCATGAAGCAGAAATCCTGAAGCATAGTCTCACCTTTAGACAAGTTCAGCAGTCATTTTTCTGCTCCAGTTCATCGAGCAGTTCTTGCCCAAATGGCTAACCAACTCTATAAGACGCCTCTTTGTTGCCCAGCTTTCTCTTGAAGTAATTTGGTGTTTCCAGGAACATGTGTCTCACTATCATAAAAAGTCCTAAATTCTTAAAACATTTTAAATGCCATACTCTGTAGTCTTTGAAAAATTTGAAGAATCCCTACCCGTCTGAACTACTTCTCCGTACATCTAGAAAATCTAACTAACATGACTATAAGCTTGACTATTATAGATGACTCTATTTACCTATATTTCTTTATTATACATTTTAAATGAGCTGCATAATCAAAATACCTTAATCAAGAGCAGAAATATATATACCCGGTATAGCAAAATTGACCTTAAATTTCTATCAAGAAATCAAGATCCATACCAATCAAATCTCTATAGCACATCACCATTTAAATACAAAGAAACATTTATAAACAATATTTAGGAATATGGGTGTAGTTTCTCCAAACTTATTCCTGCTGTTTATTGGGCTAAGTAATTTTTTGAGGGTATTCACAGTGACCTTTCAGCAGGTCGTGGTCTATCAAACCATATTAGCCTGGAATGAATCCACAGGTTCTCATCCTTTGTGGAAACAAAAGGAGAACCCCCTTTCCAAAGCAACATACCCTTAGTTCCATATTTTAAAATCAAGATACCTTTCAAGTATATATGTTGGTTTAGCTTAGCAATCCCCAGAATCAAATGTTTCTTTGTAGTTAAAAAATTAAAAAAAAAAACCACAGTAATAATAAATCCAGACTCTCTGCCTACATTCAGTCTTTATGTGGCTTATTTTAGTTTGTCTACAAGTTTAATATTTATTTTATTATCTTTACTACTTTAATCTATTGCTGTCTGTATTCTTTTATATTACATTCACTGTCTCTTTACTCTTTTTCTTCTCTCTCCCAAGCCTACGTACATTTCTCCAACACTGTGACCCAGTTAGAGGTCTTTTATGTCTGAATCTGTCCTATTGTGTATCTGTAACTCCTTACTGTCCAGAAGTGCTTCTTAATTCAAAGACAACACAATAATATACAGGATCCAGATACTCTGTGTTTTTTCCATCTTTATGTAGCTTTACTTTAAACTCTATTTCTTTTATTTTATTTTTAATTTTTTGGTTTTTTGAGAGTAGGTTTCTTTGTATATCTTTAGCTGTCTTAGAATTCACTCTGTAGACCAGGCTGTCCTTGAACTCACAGAGATCTGCCTGCTTCTGCCTCTCAAGTGTTGGGATTAAAGGTGTGTGCCACCATACCCAACTACTCTCTCTTTTTTTTTCTTTTAAGGACTTTATAATTTTTTTCTCCCAAGCCTACATACATTTTTAAACACACAGTAAACCATTTAGAGGTTTTCTTCATCTTTGAATTTATCTTTACTGTATCTCTCTCTCTTTTTCTGACCACATGAGTCTACAATTTGCTAAGTGTGGCTAGAATTAAAGCTGTGGCTTTGATGGCTGGATCTAGCCCATACTTTAGCTTTCTGAGATTCCAGCCTCATGGCAGAGGTACTGGCCTGGAGCCATGTTTATTGCCATAACTCTATGGCATTTAAATGTCCCTGCCACCACAAAAAAGTGTGCAGCTAGCTTTTAATCAACAGCATTTAAGTGTTTCATGGCAGGATTTCTTAAAAGAGCTGCAGGGTTTTGCAGCTAAAGCTGAGTCAGGAAGCCTCTCTTAAATGAGAGCTCTTGCCTCAAGCAAACAGAGCCCACACGAGAAAGTTCTGCTATCAATAAGCTGTGCTTAACTCTATTATTTTATGTCTAGAATTACTTCCCAAGCTCTCTCAAGCTTTATGTAAATTCAGTTATCCATGTGGGTGCCATTTGTTGACAGAGATTTCTGTCCCGCCCAGTTCCCGCAGTCGTTAAGTCCCAAAGAAACACACAGAGGTCTACATTAATTATAAACTGATTGGCCCAGTGGCTCAGACTTCTTATTAACGCTCATAACATATATTAACCCATTATTCTTGTCTATGTTAGCCATGTAGCTCGGTACCTTATTCGGCGAGACAGTCACATCTTCCTTCCTCTGCATCTGGGTCTTAGTATCCTTCAAATAGCTCCCAGAAACCACCACAACCTCTTTTCTTTCCAAATATCCTTCCACTTAGGGGGAGGGGGAAAGGGAGAGGGTGTCCAACCTTTTGAGAATGTCGATGCCCAAGAATTACACCAAGTTACAAAAATCCTCATGTTTGAAGAAAGTTTGCAATTGTATGTTGGCCTGGATTTCGAGCTATTCCAGTTCCATGAAAACACTCCTGTGTAGCACTTGTGATCCACATGTAGCCATTAAACATCAGACATATGACTGTTTGCTAAAAGTATCCCAGTACCACCACAGGTGGTCCTTGCTGTTAGCACTGCGGTGTTGCCATTCTATCCCTACTTCACAATTAGAAGCCAGAGGTTCAGAGCAATTAAGCAATCTGGTTCCTTTGTACAGTGATTAAATGCATAGGTATTATTTGAATGTCGGCTGTTTTGCTTTATTTCAGTCCAGGGTCTCTTACACACTAAGCCAGCCACACACCAGCATGCCCAATTACTCCATCACTATTGTGCATAGAGTCTTCCATGGCGATGAAACTTCATGTGTCTGTGTCGTCCAGTAGATACGGTGCTCATGTACAGCTGGAAAACATGTGGTGTCCCTGAGAACGTCATTAGACCTGAGGATGGATGGATGATTAGATGTTACTGCCCTGGGCAGTAGCTCTCAGCACAGACCCATGCTTCAGGGCCAGGTATATTTTGTTAACTCTGTCTTATTGTCTAGCTGGGCTTTGGTAATAATAGCTATACAGTGATGCTTTTGAATGCATCTGTGCACATCATTATATAGGAATACTGTCTCTAAGGTATTGCCTTTTGGACAGCTCACCCAAGTTCCTCATGTTTTGTACCCCACTCTCATTCTACATGGTCTTTTTCTATGTAGAATGACATAGGATGGTAATACAGATAGTGTGAGTTACTAACCCCTTCATATAAAAAAAAAATCAAGACAATTTTTTTTGGGGGGGGGGGAATTTTACCAATGAATCACTTGTTGTCTAAAGCATAAGAATTTTAACTTTTCATCTTTTTCCCCTTAAGAAATTAATTTTTACTTGGTTAAAAATGAGCTAAGTGAATTAATTATATGTTATTTGCCCCTCCCAAACACATTCCTAAATGTGGTGATGAACTATTTCTTATGTTAAATGCTTGCAATATGACATTACCAACCACCATGACGAGAGGGAAATCAAGATATGTTTTTTGTGGATTGTTTTAAAAACATCCCTTGGAAAGAGAGGAGTGTGGGGTTGGGGTGATGACTAAGTCAGTAAAATCCTTTGCAAGCCTGAGGCCTTTCCTTTGGTCCCTGGAATGCATGTAAAGCAGTTGGGAAAATAAGTTAGCATTTATGCATTTATGATCACAGCCCTTGGGAGATGGACACAAAGATGTCCTTGGGGGCCCTTTGGCTAGCCATATTAGCTTACTTGGTGAGTTCCAGGGCAATGAAGCCTCCTGTCTTAAAGGGGTTGGAGAAGAGGGCCTGAAGAATGACACCTAAGCTTGTCCTCTGGTCATCTCATCCATGTGCACACATGTGCAGGACATTCGGACACATATGCACCTGCACACGTAAAACCTGTACATAAACCAAGAGAACCGCAATGCATTATTCTTTGACCTGCAGCAGTCCAAAGAGCTGGATTCCCTCATGGATCATGAAAATGGGTACTGCAAGTCACGTGCTAAACAGTTTCAGCAAGATATATCTTTATTTCAGTACTATAAAGTCAAATCCCCATTAATTTGAGATATATTTCAGGAAGGACTATGATGACTACTGTGTCCAAGACAGTTTGCAAAGGAACTGTAAAATTCATTCAAATCTTCCTACAGCAAGCACACAGGCGCCTGACATTTTAACCTTTGAGCATTGAATTTCTCCAGAATAAGTGATCTCTAAATTTTGATGGACCGGAAAGCCTTCCAGGAACTTGCTAAAAATGCAATGTCACTCAAAGAAATTCTGAAGGATCTCGGGATCTTCATTTAAACCTCCTCTCTGCAATTTGGGTCCATGAGCCGCCTTTGAGAACTAGCAATAAATGTTTCCAAGGTGTCTGACAGGGAAGGCTTGCTCGATGGATGGTACCCATCAAGGTCTGTGTGGGGCAGCACTCATGTGGACAGTCCGGCCACTCTGGCTCTATTATTCCCTTCCGCATCGGCTCCTTTTGCTTTGATTCCAGGAGCAAGCCTTGAGTCACTCACTTAAGCCGTCACTGACTGCCAAGGTAATTTCGGATTGAAACCCAGGACTTCTTCGTTTGGGAGAAAACATCCATCTCTTTCACCACCCTACCCTTTTTGCCTGAACCTAAGACAGCACGCTGCTGCTCCGATACTTGCAGCCATGTGGAGGGGCAGCTAGGAATGGAATTTACACCATGAACAGAAGGCAGAGCAGGGAGGCTGTTGGGATCATAGGGACACTGTTAAGCCTGATCAGTTCCACCGAGAAGCCTGCTCTAGACTCCAGACCTCTCAGGATTCTCCCCTTCTTTTGAACAACTTCTATTATTTGAAAAAAAAAAAGAGGACTTCACTGATATAGGATGCTGTTTTAGATTTTATGCACCTTTCTTTTCTTAGCACTGACTTCTGTGTCTTCAAGAACTTTTTTTTTTAAAGATTTATTTATTATGTATACAACATTCTGCCTCCATGTATGCCCACACGCTGGAAGAGGGCGCCAGATCTCATCACAGATGGTTGTGAGCCACCATATGGTTGCTGGGAATTGAACTCAGGACCTCTGGAAGAGCAGCCGGTGCTCTTAACCACTGAGCCATCTCTCCAGCCCCCTCTTCAAGAACTTTTTTTCCTTCTTTTCCAACAAGCCTTTAAGCATTCTGAAGAGTGTCAAGGTCCGCATTCTACCCACCCATCACTTCTCCTCGAACAGCTGCTAGCACACCTGCCTCCTTTCTTTCTCATTAGAACTTAAATGCCCAAATCCGTCTCCTCCTGGTGAAAGAGCTTTACTAAAGACCTTCAAATGTATTAAATAAAAGTATTAAATTAAATGTATTAAATAAAAGTCATATCTTTAGAGGAAATGGTCCCTCCATAGGTTGACAAATAAGGACTCTTCTTTTTAAGATGTCTCACACAGGTTTATTCTTGCTCCCCTGTTATTTCATATTTTTCATTCCAAAAGCGATTGGGTAGTTTCCACTCTTTGGCTCCTCCATGCATTGTGGCATCTCATCACAGTAGGAAGATGCAGACCTGGTAAGAGCAAATCACAGCTGAAGCCCAGGAGAAGCCATGGTCTAGGGCCTCAACAACAGCTAAATAGGGGAGCCCACCAAGGAATTCCTGAGCTGCCAACCAATCACTCTGCGAAGCCACAGTTGTTGGATTTCTCCGGTCTACACACAGGACACAGAAAAGTTCACCCTGTTTATTTTCTGCTTCACTTAAGAAGATGAGAGCAAATGAAATGAATAAAAAATGTCAGTCATAGAAACTCAATTCAGGAGAGCCCCCCTCCCCAAATTCCAGAATTTGGCGAAAGGCCTTCTAAAGAACCTCCTTCTAATTCCTGCATGACTACTGTGGGTTTGAAATAATTTAAGGACATGAAATATTTTCACTGATCTCTCTCTTTTTTTCCAAGGAAGGACTGAAGAAAACTGTGTTCATCTAGAGAAATGCTATCACCAAATTATTTGTTTGTGTATTTATTTAACGGTTGCTGTCTGCTTTATCGCTTATATAATGTTGACATTCTTTGAAAATGGGCAGATGGACCTTATTCAAGTTCTGACAGTAACTCTTTGTTATGGGACAAACGGCTTCAGAGGTATTTCATTACCATTTGTAATCATCCGTTTGCTTCTAGCTGGTGACATTTGGAATAGTAAGCAGGGGACATTCTTTGTGTCCGGTGAGTTCATAGAAAGTTAAACTTACTTTCGACAACAGTCTCAAGCTTAGCTAGCATTAACCCCTCTTCAGTTACTGTGTGATGTGTTTGAAGAGTATGAATCACTAATGAAGGCTAAATAGTCCAGTTTCTATCTTAAACCCTTTTTGTTAATGGCCAGAGGGCTGAGTGACTGCGAGGTGATTTCTGCTCAAATGAGTATTTATGCAATCTGATGCTTGTTCTCTGACAAAAAAATTAATGTATCAGCTGCTCATTTTCAAAAGATGTAAAAAGTCAGAAACTCTCCCGGATGCCTTTTCCCATCCACAGACCAACACCGAGCTCTGTGGTTCTTGCCAGTTTGGCATCAGAAAGCGAACTTGGCTTGCCCATCTGAGAGAAGTGCATGGTTGCTTTCTCCCAAGGAAACCAAGATAAAATGTGGCAACTGGTAGCATCCATTACAAAGGTCCTGAAAGTCCCTTCGCACTTTTCCTGGACTAGATTCTGGGATTGTTCCCAGAGGAAGGCCACCATCGTCTATGAGCACCTTGCTGGAGGGAGGGAGGTATGTAAGATGCTCTGGGTGTGGATTAGCTGATCTGGAAGAGACATCTTGGCAGATAATTCCTCTGGAAACATCTTTGATAAAGAAGCTTAAAGGTTATGAGGAAACAGAGGTTAAAAACCCATGTAAAGAGCTGGAAGGAGAAGGCTGACTGGGAGAAAGGGCCCAGTGAGCAGGGGAGGAGGCTTTGCAAGACACAGCACAGCCTAGGAACACAGGGGGAGCACATATTACATGAACATCTTTGGCATCTTTGTGTGGTGCTGTCGATCAAACTCAGCCCCTTATAGAGTCAAGGCAATTGCTCAACCACTGAACCCCACCCCAACACCTCTAACTATAAACAATTCTTTCTTGGACTATGAATATGCCCTCTTCTGCATTTTTATAATTTGGTGGCATCTGGGGCATTGCTAATGACATGCTTGTCAGCCCAAACCCTCCAGAATTTAGACGCCTAGCAAGGGAGGGAGATATGTTTGTCCACCTGACAGTCTCCCTTTTCTCGTTTGGTGGTCTGTTGGCCAGGAACCACTTGAGAGCTTCCAGATAAAGGGCTTTAGCACATCTGACACTAATAAGCCTGATGCTAATTTTGTGTCATTCCTTGTCATCACTTTTACCAGTTGTGCGTTGCTATGGTCAACCATCTCCTTTCAAAACGAAGGAAGGGAAATGAAATTAAGCTAGCATTTTCTGAAGAGAATTCATTGGTCTACTTTATTAATTTGGCAACCCAACAAACATGTTGCTGTTCACTTATTACATGCCCGGCAGTGTCCTGGGCGCTGGGGACACAAGGATGATCGTATCCAGTTCTTTACACACATCTCCCTTTTAGAGAGAGGCAAGTAAGGAGAGCAACAACTGATCATGAATATTAGCCCTAGGATGAAGACAGTGTCCACGAATTACACTCTACCAATATTTGTTTGGTGAGGAAGAACATTTTCAGAGTCTTATACATTTTTTGAAGGTATGATTAGCCTTCGATGTGAAAAAAAAATCTCCCTGCTTCCACTCTGTAATGGTCAGGGTCAACCCACAAGGTAAGAGATAGGGCTGGAGTTTCCTTGATCAATTTTCTTCCATCTGGCCCTACAAACAATTGTCATGGATGTCTAGATACTGCCCAGACCTTACGTTTGTCTCCATAGGTCATCCTCAGGATGCTGTGGAAGGAAGAACCATGTTCCCGTTAGCAGAAAGGGCTCTCCATGCCCACACAGCATTATGTGCTGAACTGCGTGGGGCAGGCAGGCTACCTTACTTCTACTTCTCCTAGGACCATCACATCCAGATGACTGGCCTTGTAGGCTGCTGGTTGGAATCTGCATTTTGGAATAGAACACACTTGTAACATTTGGTTTCAGGTCACCTTTAGCCCCATGGCAAGGCAAGCAGGCAGACTAGCCAACGAAAACAGCACCTCGTCCTAGCCCATGGAAGAATTGTAATTGGACAATTCCTTTAGGCTCCGCGGCTCCATCTGCTAGTGGCTCAGCATGAACAATTTGCCTTGTTTCTTTTTCTGTGAGATGAAGTCCTTACTAGCTTTCTCAGGTTGGGTTTGGATTCTAGATCTCTGGAACTGCAGGTGGATTCCATCAAACCTGAACAGTGAGTTCTGGGAATAAGGGATGGACCTCACCAGCCGAAGAATTCCCTTTGTATTTAGTTATTTGTCTTGTCCTTGTGACAAAACATCTGTCAAGAACCACCTGGGGAAAGAAGGAGTTCTTTGGGTTCACAGTTTGAGGGTACAACCATCATGGTGGAAAGTCACAGTCACAGTGATGGTCAACATTGCATCCACAGTTAGGAAGCAAAGAGAAATGAAGGCTTATGCTGTTTGCTTTCTCATCTTTGCTCACTCCTGTATCCTATCCCATGGGGCGATGACACCCACATTCAAGGGCTGATTTTCCCCACTATGGTAAATGTTAAGGTATGCTTCCATAACGATTCAAAATTCGGCCACGTTAACAATGAAGATCAACTATTACATATTTTAAAAGAGGTTTGAGTTTGTATATAAGCCTTTACCTAATACCACGGGCTTGAATTTAGTGCCCGGTACTCCGTATTCCAAACTGGCTTGGAACTTGCAGCGGTCTTCCTGCATCAGCATCCAGACTGTTGGTATTATAGGCATGACTCATCGGGGTTGGTTCTATTAGCTTCAGTTTAGCGTCTGATTGTGAAAAACAAAACAAAGCCAACAAAACCCCAAACGAGTGGGGTATGACTGATTGTTTCGGTGCTCTGAAACACCCTGTTGAGGTAGGGGGTGGGTCCTAGGAAAGAGGCACTGTAGGAAGTTGCTCAGAGAGCCCATGGACTGGAAAAGAAGCCTAGTAGGAAAAGCAATGGCTAAGCAGTCCTTAGAATAAATGAAGTTAGCCAGCCTTGTTCAGCTTCTGTTTCAATCTGTTATGAGCTGAGTGGCTTTCAGAAAACTATTTCTCTTCTTCCTGGCCACAGTTTGCACATCTGCAACACAGAAAAAGGGAAGACAGCATCTGCCACCTAGAGTTGTGAGACTTGGCTGGTATGATCTCTGTCCAGTGTCAAGACAGATCTTGTCAGGTCATCGGTATTATGTTCAGGACATAAGGCACGATACCACCAAGCCTCCGAACACTGCTGAGATATCCCCTGAGCATTCACCAGATGGGGACACAGAAACTGGTGAAGGTCTGCACACATTTTCAAAGGTCTCAGAGCTGCAGCCCAGTGGGACAGGGTGCAAATCTACCACTTGAATAAATGTCCACACAGTCTTCATTCTTTCCCATTAAATTCAGCCTACACTTATGGAGGTTTTTAGTGGGCTCCCTTGTTATTATATGCAAATGTGTCTGCATTTGTATGAAGTCTGATTTCTCACAATCTTGGGTGGTTCTACAGCTCCAACGATTTACAATTCTGGTCAGCTCTTAGCCCCAGTACTTTCTCTACACACCCTGGCTTCTCTGTACCTGGGCCAGAGTACTCTCTTTAAGCTAAAGGTGTTGCAAGCCTGTGACCATCAACCCACAAGACTGGTTTTCCAAGAACCACTCTAAATAATGGTTATTTTATTTACTGTGCAGTTTGGGCAATACACATAGACTGAGGAGTTGGACAGGAAGAAAGAAATGACAAGATGTGTTTCCTGCTTGGCCAATTTTTACTTCTTTTGTCAAGGTCAAACTCCAAAAGGCTTCCCATATTCTGTAAGAAGAACAAAATAGCCAAAGGAATCTATTCATCAAGGACCTCCTCACACAAAGGGTTCCCTAACCTTTGAGCCCATGTTAAGGTTGTTGGAGAAGAGGTGTCACAATAGGCGAGATATACTATCTAGGTAAAGGCTTTGACCTTGGTGTCAGAATCATGACAGCTATGCCATTGATCTTTGACTTCTTCCTTTGAGATGGTCATTCTGACACAGCCTTGGACACCTGAAGTTTGCCCAAGAGTTCTCTTGGACAGTGACATTCTGCTTAAAAGCCATGGGGATGGTGTCTGGGAAGATGTTTGGGGTTACAGAACGAAAAGTGGTCTTTCCAAAAAGAAAGTGTTTTTATTCCGCATGACCTGAGGCTTGTAGCCAAGGAGGTCGTAGGTCTGTGAGTCTAGTAACTCAATAGCCTCGTGGAAAATCTAGGTCAGTTGTACTTCTCTTACAGGTGGTAACAGTATCTAGATGTCAATGTCAAAGAGGGCCACTCTTCTCTGGACCTATGTTTAAGAGCTAGACACATTCTTCCAGTAGTATCTAAAGCAGCTGGCCCTTCAGCTTCTGTGGCTGGATTTTTTCTTTGTCAGCTGTTGACCCAATCAGTGGCCAAGAGATCAGCCCCTCAGTAGTGATTTCCTTGTGCTGGGACAAAGTGTCAGCTCCACCAAACCACACTGCTCCCAGTAACTTTGTTTTGCAAACAAGGAAGAGCAAAGATGAGCTGCGTGGAAGCAGAAACTGCCCATGCATAACCGTGCCCATCATGACATGTACGGTCTCACAAATCTGGCTTTGAGTCTTCAGGTCAGCATTTGCAAAAGCAGACAACTTCCCTTCTACAGATTGTAGTATCCTTACTTGTAAAATCAGGTTTAAAAAATGAAGCAAAATGATGTGGCAAAGGGCACCCCATGGAGCTTGGTCCACATTGGTGGCTGGCTTCCCACTGGCTACCTCATGCCTCCTCCTCTTTGGAAAGATCCCAGAGAACAAGTATCCATGGGAACTAGGGATTTCTTAGCCTTCCATGTCTCTTTGGCTGATCTTATCCTCCTGTCTTTTCTTGTGAGTTCTTGTTTCCCAGTGCTGTGAGGCTTTTCAGAATGTGATTATCTGTGGTTATTAATCCAACGACCACAATAACCGATTAATGTGTAGCCTAAAACAATATCTGCCCCAAGTTTCTATCTGCTTGTCTTCTTTGACCCTGTAATGTGGCCAGTTGGAGATGTTCCAATTAAAGGTAATGAACCAATTTATTCCCTTGTAATTTGCTATGTTTAATAAGTAGGAGCCTTCCTTGCCCTTTGTCCAGTGAGCATACCCACACATTAATCTTGATCAATTGCCAGCGAGCGTCTAATGAGTGTCTTTGTTGGTGGAGTTTAGGATGATCCTTTGCTCTATTTACCATTGGGGGAGAAATGGAAGAAAGGAAAATTCACGTATGTTGTCACTCAGTGAGATCCCTGCTGCCCCGAGAATGAGACAAGTATTCTGTTTGCATAACAGAACACAAGAAGGGCTAATGAGGCTGCACCGGTTTAGGTTACTATTAAAAGATACATATACTTTCAAAAATTGAAGATTAGCTCTACATGTATGAGCTGTAATGACTCCTAGGTGAAGGCTAGAAAAACATATTTATTCTGTACCGCAGCTGAGTTGACAGTCTCTCTTTAACGTTATGATTTCTCAACAGTATCGATTTCCAAACAGAAAGGCATCCACTGTAGCCAATCATTCATTGTACTTTGGACAAGCCCGTGCTGGGTGAGACAGAAGGGGTAAACCTCAAGGGAGGCCTCTGGAGACTCTTGAGAGTGGCCATTCTGCTAGCAAGATGTCACTAAGAGTCTGTGCAACGCAGGTCACATGATGTAGGCGGGGAACCGAGATGACACCTGGCATCATCATGTCTAACCAGTATCCTTGGGTGTACACAGCCATCTTCTCGAGCTGTCCGCATAAACAGTTATTAGATATAGAGAAGGTCGGATTCTAAACTCCCATGCTTCTCCAAGTGAGCTGAGAGTTGTGAAAAGTGGGCGTAGTCAGAACATCATTGGCAAGAGCAGAGGGACGGGGAGGTCTTGAGGGATGAAGGCAGCGGGAATGTGTGGAGAGGAGGAGGGAGACTCCAGGGCAGCAAGGACTGGGAATAACAGTGAATGTCTCTTGCTCTCAGTGCTGCCCTGGCCACACCAAGAAAGGCGGCTGATGGCAGCCCAGAGCAAAGCTCATGACACCCAGCCTGGGCTAGCCCTGCCATATTGACACGTATTGTCACTTCTGTACTCTCCCCTGTTTTACTGTGGCTCACTGCTTGCTCTCTGTCTTCTGCCTCTTCCTCCTCTCCTCCCTCCTTGTTTCTCCTGCCTTCCTGATACTCCTGTCTTCTCACGACTATTCTGGAAGTGCTTGTACCTTACAAAACATGGTCACCTACGGGGGTCTCCACTTGACTCATGCCATGGCCTGGCACCCGGGCTTCTCAGAATTAAGACTCTACAGTTAGAAAATACGAGTTGGAGTCCCAGTCCCAGGGTTGAGTATTGTTTGACCTTAGACGAGTTAAACCCTGCGCACTCCAGTGTCCCATATGTCAATAGCTGTCACCTCCTAGAGTCATCTTAAGAATTACACTGATGTTTACCCCGGAAGAGTATGGACATGTGTAGGTCCTGTGTGTGTTGTCATTAAAGTCACGTTGGGTCATTTTCTCTCCTGCCCTTGGAGATTACAACCAATATCTTTTTTCATGCTTCTTTGGACCCAAAGTTCACATCATGACTTATTAACATTTTTTTTTAATTTTCTTGACTTGTATCTCTCATGTTATTTCTTAAATGTAGTAGGCAAAATTTTGAGAGCATTTAACAACCCGAGTGAGGCTCTGTCCTGAGATCAGAGCTGTTTCATTTAGTTATAGCTCTCTGCCTTGCCATCCAACAATTCCTGACTGCGCCATGGCTTCCTGATCCCTGGCACTATCTGACTTTACCTGCTACTATTTAAATTTTATGAATCACGCTCCAGCTATGTGAACTCCTAAAGCCTCGGGGACTGTATAAATAATTACCAAGATGCAATTGTCACAGTTTATAAAAGATGTAAAAAGTTCTTTTCCATTTTTTTGCCTTTTTCGTCTTCTATGAACCTTTTGTGTGTGTGTGTGTGTGTGTGTGTGTGTGTGTGTCTCAAATTGTAGGATGGAGAAACTGTCAGTTATTCTCCAATGAAGAGAGAAGGGGATTCTTAGAATCAAAAAGCCTGACATCCGGTAAGCAAATACTCCTTTCTTCCAAAGGCAGTGGGAGTATGCCATGGCAACCTCTTCTTGGTGGGAACTCTCAGCTTGGGCCCCATGCACTACACTCCCCCATACATCGGCTTCTGCGGAGTGCTTGGCAGAATGTCAATGAGGAAACAGCCCAGCGCAGGAAGCCCTGGAACACAGCCCCGCTGTTCCAATGGGAGAGCAGGGTCCTCAGATGAGATCCCCTGACTGTTGTGTTTGTTCTTACCGGCTGTGCATTTGAATTCCTGTCTGTCTCGGAGTACCTTCAATAGTGGCGTCAAGATGGAGAGAACGCCTGCATTTTCTTTGCTGCCCAAGAAATTGAGCAGACTCAGCAATTTCCCCAGCAGTCTTGGTCTGTCCAGGTTTCCTGGTTAGCGGCCACACAAGGCATGTCCCTGGAAACTTCTGAAATCAGCCCCGTTTTATCATCTGCTCTCAAACTTGGCAGTTAAAATCTCGTCTTCAAATGCATTTTTCTCAACCCAGTTCTCCCATGTGAAACGCCTGGTAGCCTTTCCATTTTTCTATTTTTGGCAGAACAGAGCAAAGTTCATTTGCCAAGACTTTGTTATTTATTTATTTATTATTTATTTTTAGGCCTAAGTTCTTGCCATTCTGAAGCAAGAGGTTTCTGGATCGAAATGTAACCAAAAGGTGCATTTGGCACCGTTCAATCAACCTTATCAGCTGCACTCAGGAAGGTTTTCCTCTGAAATTGAGGGTTTCAGCAGAACACAGAGTACACGTGAATCCTGCAGTTTACTCTCACAAAGCCTGTGACCCAGAAACCAGTTCCAAACAGGCAGGAACAGCCAACCCGCTCCCTCTTTTCTTTCTCCAGAACCTCTTGGTTTATTATTCCTAAGCCTCCAAGATACTTTTTGGGAATGCGTTACATTTTCTTTTCTTGAAATAGTTATGTATAAATTGTGTCTCCTCAATGAACACCCCAGTTCAGACAGGGCAAGAACCAGGAAGGCGCTTCTGCATCCTGCATGGCTTATTGAATGAACCGGGATCTTCTCACATCCATTCAACAGCCCCCAGAGGCAGGTTAAGGCAGGAACTGCAGAGGAACTTAGCTCTTGGTTTTCTTTATTCTAGAACATTTATTTACTTATGTACTTATTTATTTTGAGACAGGTTCTCCGGTTGCACAGTTTGACCTTGAACTCTCCAGGTAGTCAAGGATGATCTTGGACGTCTGATTGTCCTCTTTCCGCCTTCTGAGTGGCAGACAAGTATCTCCACACTTGTTTTTATGCAGAGCTGGGGATTGAACCCAGGACCTTAGACATGTTAGGCAAGTCAACTGAGCTACAGCCCCGTCTTGTTCTAGAACTCCTGAATATAGTTGCCGTGGTTCTGAATTAAAGGGTGCACTGGACAGTTCCGTGCAGGCTTCACATTATTGGTATGTTTTCACGTTGGGTTATTGGCTGTCTGTTGATGAGGCTTAGGTGGTGATGTGGAGTTATAGAAGAAAGCTCTACCCAGGAAAGGATGCGGGGAGCACAGCCCCCATCCTTGAGAAGACTCGGGATAAGTCTTTCTTCCCATCTGGTTCTCCCTGTGAAAGGTGGGCTATCTCTTGTACATTCTAAACTGAGACTTGAGGCATCTTGAGCAGTCAGCCACTGGCTGGCCAGCTGAGCATTTGATACAGCATCTGTAACTCCATTCCCTCGAGGTTGTAAGCGACACTGCTGATTTTTCTAACTTTTTATCCTATCGGTCCCTTTCCCAAGAAGACATTAATCTGACTTCACAGTTTAGACATGCTATTTTTGGTTCATAGTACATCAAATTGAACATTTTAACATATAGGCTTTTGAAAGCACAATTCATGTGTGGGACTTTTTTTTATAATTGTAATCTTTTAGAATTATCATATATAATTATCACATAGCACAAGAAATTGCCGTGTGGGTAACCTTCGTGCACGGAGTGTTTCTGTTATCAACAAGTCTACCCTTTAATGGACTATTTGTCAGTGCTTGTGTTCAGGGAAGTGCTCCAAAGGCATGTGCTCAGAAGTTAGGAAATAATTATATTTCCAAACATAATCTTTTCTAATCATCCCATTTTGTTTTATTTAAAAATAACCTCTTGGTCTCTAAGACAGTACAATTATCTTTGATCTCAGCTCTGAGGTGCCACCCTTTCAGGAAACTATTCCAGGGGAAGCTGAATTAAGGGGGGGGGGACTGAATAAACTCAAATTAAGTTTATTTTTTTTGTTCAGAAAACCTTTGTTCTAACTATAAATAATTATGGTAGCAAGGTGCTGCCTAAATTCACCCTCTAAGAAGGGAGGGTGCAGGGCACTGTGCTGAGAGTTCAGATGTAAGAGTCCACCCACGTGACTTAGTGCACAGCAGTGCCCGGTGGTGTCCATGATGGAGTTGATGGCACAAACCTCTGTTGAGGACCAGCAGCGTGCGCAGGTGCTGGTGTATTTCTGGGGCACCAGTGAGAAGCAGATCAAGTCCTTGGCTTACGGAGATAGGTGATCAGTGGTGGGCAGACAATGAATGAAAGCTATGCCCACACTGACAAGGTGATCAGTGGTGGGCAGACAATGAATGAAAGCTATGCCCACACTGACAAGGTGAGGTGACGGATGCCAGGGGTCTGGGCTGGGCCCTGGAGAAGGAGAAGTGAGGATACGGATTCCAGGGCTCTGGACTCAGCTCTGGGGGAGTCAGCATCTCCTAGATCAGAAAAGCCATACAAGCAAAGAGAGCAAAGACAAGCAGGCACGTGGTTTGGGAAAACCTACATCTTTCTGAAATAAAGTCATTTCAACTAGGGCGGACCAGAAAATACAGCAGTATGTGTCAGGCCCTTGGTGTCTGTGAGGCAATGACACTGTAAAGATTTTTCTTTCCCTGAACAAAAACAAGTTTCTGACTAGCTTTAGTTTTCCAGAAAGGTGCAGCTACGGGACCACTCACGATGAACCCTTTGTGCTGCCCCTCTCGCCCCCTTGCCCCTCGGAATCCTGTTCCATACCCTATAGAGAATGCTCAGACAGTGCCAGACACTCCAGGCCTTTCTTTCCACGGCGCTGTTAGGAAAGCTCGTCGGACACCTGCCACATCCCAGACCCCAAGGGGCACCGCCCGAAGGGCAGACACAGGCCTCCAGGAACCAACAGCCACGCATTCATTCTCCGTCCCATCTCCTCCGGGCTCAGAGGATGCTTCAAAGTGGCAAGGAGCCAGACGGCAAACAAAGCCGCTCTGTGTGGAGGGAGCAGGCTCTCTCTTCAGTCCCCTTTCCTGCCCGAGGAATGTGTAAACAGCGGGTCAGTGACTTTCCCAGAGACATCGCCGCTCTTCAGTCAAATTCAAAGACATAAAGTTTTCAAAGAACTTAGAAATTGTTTCTTCCTTAGCTGCATTGCTGAGGAGTTGCACGGTATTTCAACACTTTTTGAGTATCCACACTGGGTCATGCCAGCAGGAGGAAGACCAAGGCCGCTTCTATGGGCTGGTAGGGAAAGGTGGCTTCAGCATGAGGGAGTAGGGTATGACTCACTAAACAAACGTGTGTCTAAGAGCAGGGTACTGGGGATATATGGGTCCTGCCCTCCCATGTGGAGAGAGGTAAACCCGAGAAATGGAGACAGATGCCCAGACTCTGAAGCTGGAGTTGTGAGAGGAGGCACAGATGTCCAGAGGGTCTTGAATATAGAGGAGTGGCCATGGTTGACATGGCAGATTATAGAATTTATGCCTCCCCTAATAGGGTATCTAGACGTTCATGAATCACAGCCAACCAAGTGTTAGCCTTGGGGGTGTGGCTGCTAGCTATATAGCAAGAGCTCGTTCCATAGCTGGGGCTACTGGGGAAGCGACTCTTACCTTGCACTGTCAGGGAAGAACCCCTTAAGGGGGGACCAAGGCTGGGGAGCCGTTGCTGGGGTTGTCTCTCGAAGCTCCTACCACTCAACTTGGAATCATCAGACTCACATTAGCTAAAACAAGGGAACCATGACTAGAAAAGGCCCAAAATGTCAATACCTTTGCATGGGGGTATTTAAAGGGTGCTTTCCTGGCTGAGATATAGTGTCACGTTTGTGTATGATGTCATATTGGTGTTGTTCTCAGGGGAACTGGCCCCAAAGCACAATGTAGCAGGTGCTGGAGACTAAAGTCACACTTACCTGATGGCTTTGACCTCAGGCGTGGGACCTTTGTAACACATAAGCCCAGTTTCCTTTATTCTCTGGCATTTTCTCTTCCACTCTTGTCCGCTGCCTCCACACAGGCCTCTCCTGGGTAGGCTGGCTTCTGTTGACTCAGATGGTCTTTACCTGTGTTGGGGTTGTGCTCAGCAGAGAAAAATGCCTGAGACCCAAGTCTGTAGTCTTAAACACTTCCTTCAAATGTGGGGATCTCTCCATCTGCTTTGTCTGGTGCCATGATCACGGCACAGAGCAATGTGGTAAAATTTAGAGAGGTTATTAGGACATGGGGGAAGAGAAACCAGTTTCCTGAGATCAATGATTAAGGAGAAAATGTCTATTCTAGGATCAAACCTTAAGTATTAAAACTGCATATGCCCCCTGGGAGCCGGACACAGGTACTTTTATATCGGAGAGCTGGTCTTCCATGGTGGAAAACCCTGGAATTTAGAGTCGATTTGAGCTCGACCTTGCTAAGCAGCAAGGGCTTCAAAGGGCTCTACACTCCCCTGCTCTTCTGCTTCCTCGTCTATAAACGGATGGGATAATCCTCACCTTTCAGACCCAGAGAACCCGGAGACACTGCACACAGAGAGGCTGGCACATCACAAGCATGGGGTACACTACAGATGTTTTATTTGCCAAGGAGACCAAGATTCTTGGGAGAAACAGGGGTGACATTCTTTACCTATTTTATGAATACTGGCCAAAAGGGTTTTCAAAGTAAATTTGACTTGAGGGCACATGGCTACATTTATAACATTGTTTCAATTGCAGGAGCTCACTCAAGTGAGCTAATCAGAGGGTCAATAACCTTCTTCACCCCTACAGGTTAGCGTGACCTTCTCCGGGTTATGGAGTCAGACACTTGGTGTTACCTAATCAAATAAAAATAAGGGGTATTCTGAAACTCACTGTGCCATACCAGAACTTCCTGTGTGGAGGAAGCCGCTCAGAGACAAGGCAGACACAGCACAGACTGTTAGGGAGGCGGGAAGAAAGGGCTTGCTTTGTTTCTCTGAGCCTCGGCAGCAGGTGAATAACGGCTGAGTTTTCTGAGGGGTAAGAACGGGTCCGCCTCAGACCATTCCTCTGTATTTTCCTTGGACCCCGGCTGTGTCTATTATAACTCAGTAAAACACAAGGATAAGACTCAGTCTGCAACAACACTTGTGGGAAGAGCGATTCTCAAAGACAATTAAGAAATTGTCTGCGAGCATCTAAAACCACTTGGGGAAGTTTACCGAGTCTGAGAAAAACATTTGAGTATCTCTCTTTGTGACAAGTGGCATAGAGCTATGGAGGCTTTGTGCGGAAGGAACTCCTTCTGGTGTCTTCCATTTCATTCTTATGTGTAGAGCCCAGCACAGGTTCAATGGAGAGGATTCAAGAGGGGGTACAGAGTGAGCGTGTGGCACTAGCATTCAACAGTGGGTGTCCCGACAGAGGCATAGCTCAGCAATACAGTGCTGGCCTAGCATGCTCGTGGCTGGCTTTCATCACCAGCACCTCACATGCACAGAAAGAGTGGGCACCCACACTTGCCGGGTGACCTCAGAGCTACTTTAAGCTTCCAGGACCTCCCTCCAAACTCCTAGGACTCACCTCGTGGGACTTGTACTCGATAACTAGTGATAAGATTCATTATCATTTATCCTGACTCGAAACTATGTACAGTTTGATGTAAACAATTGATGCTAAGGATTTCTTGATAAGATAGACTAGGTACCGCCTCTGAGAACCAGAGGAGTCAGAAAAACAAACAAACAACAAAAAACAAAAACAAACCCAGACTCTTCCAAGAATGCGAATAGTTATGAGCTTAGAAATTCTTGGTGGTAGTGAGAAAATATTAAAGAGTACAGGGAGACAGACAGACAATGTGCCAAAGGAAGCCTAGCCAAACAGCAATCGCTGTGTGGCCCCCATGGGCAGGGTGAGGATGCAGAAGCCCTATCCAAAAGTTAAGCTAGATAGCCCTGGTGAGGAGAGACGGGCAAGCCTGTCCTCAGGACCAGCCCACAGCCCTCACAAGCCTGTCGTAAATTCTTCTAGGGGATGAGGCAGCTGTGGAAAGGGATCCCACACTGTCATTCTTTGTGCATCAGAGGGTAGTGCCTGTGCACACTTCTTATTCTTCCCCTTTTCCTCCTCCTCCTCCTCCTCCT
>NC_022009.1:66589795-66592127 GCF_000317375.1 Microtus ochrogaster
CTCCTTCATCTTTTTTGGTTTTATGAGACAGAATTTCTCAGGGTAGCCTAGGCTATCCTGGAGCTCACTTTGTAGACCAGGCTAGCTTCAAACTCACAGACATCTGCCTGCCTCTGCCTCATAAATGTGGGGATTAAAGGCGAGCACCAACACCACTGGGTGCTGGGAGCCACCCTGGAGACCTGATGACCAGGAGCAACCAACAGGCAAAAACTCTACTTTGCTGCTCCAATTGCAGACGTGAGAGGCTGAGGGGGGCACCTGTGGGAAGTGGGAAAGGTGGATGCTGACAAGTCAAAGAGCTCAGGTAGATAGCAACAGGCAGGCTCAGAATTGAAAGGGGTGATGGCGGTAGCGGTGGCAGTGGCAGCAGTGATGGCAGCCTATGATCAGTGACAAGGCACAGATTTCATCCTCTGAGATTATCGCTGTACCTCACAGCCCTGAGCCTGAGGTCAGAGGTGAACAAACCTCTAGAGTGATCTTTCTGACACTCCCTGTTGTAGAACACAGAACAGTTGCGTGCCTGCAGAATCCTTACGGGATGCTGAGGGTGTGAAGAAGGGTCCTTGCATAGATGTCAGTGCCATGCTTGTGTCTCCTACTTACCTCACACGTGGGAGCTACTTCCTAGCTATAGCATTAGCCAGTTTCAGGGAATCGGCAAGGTGAGAGAGCTGCTCAGCCCATAGACTGCCAAGCTAAGTGTGGCCAAAGGAACACCCTGCTGTGCAAGAAGAGAAGTTACTAAAGCCCTGATGGCAGGTCAGACAGGTGACCAGTGTAAGCTTAACACTATACAAACCTAAAGTCCTGAAAACCAGCTCCACTCTCCCCTTCCTTATGCAATGATTGCCTGACGGCTGCCTCTGGTCTCAAGGACCTTGCAAGAGAGGCTGTTCTTTTTTTTTTTTTTCAAGCATGAGAGATTCAGTTTATTGAACAGTTATCAAAATTCATAACCGAAGTTGTATCATCTATTTAACGGGAATCATAATAGTAACCTTCCCTGGAGAGTTTGGAAGACCTGGTAAGTAAACATGAAACACTATTTACTTGTTACATTTTCCTATCATACAGAATCAATGCTCAGGACATAGGAAATACAAAAGTAACTCCTCTTGAGCTGAACTAATGCTCTATCATATAATGATGAATTAAGGCTCGAGGCACCAGTGCCATAGGGGATTGGTTTCCTACTTTTTCTTTTCTTTTTCCATTTTGATGGTGGGAACCATATCCATGGTTTCCCACCTGCTAAGCAAGTTTTTTTTTTTTTTTTTTTTTTTTTTTTTTTTTTACTGCCAAGCTTCAGCTTTGCCTGGATCTAGGCTTTCTTCTAAGAATATAAGATGTAGCTCTGTTTGCTCAGCACCTTTGTTCTCTTCCTGGCACAGTCTTTTATTTTCATGTCATGCTCTTTTTCCTCACTGTACTTTGACCAAAACCTCAGGGGTTTTCTTACATCTGAAGTGATGTTCCCACATACTGATGATTACAGTGATAACACCAGCATTTTATAATTTTAAAACAAAACATTTTTTGCCTTGTTGGATAAGTAAAGCAACCACCTCTTAGGGAAAACACGTTTCATGTGTCATCTTTTAATTCACGTGTTGAGGGAGCCAAAGGCCTTGAACTACTAAATCCCAGGTCGTTGCTCCATATTATAAAGACATAATAACACTATACTTTATGCCATGGAGAAATTCAGTTTGAGTCCAATAAAGCCCATCTACATAGCCAAATGCTGTGGGGGCATGAAGAGACAAAGGTCTGTGCACCATGCTGGTTGCCCAATGGCCTCACAAGAAAAGACAGAGATGTTTCATTCAGAAATACTTGCTGATCTCCAAGGTACTGATACCAGATAAAGTCATCAACCTTCATAGGAATGCCGTGGCTTGCTGCTGCTTCTAATAACATATTATTACATTCCTTTTTCTCCATTTGTATTTTCCCCTGTGAAACTATATCTGTGCAATATTTCCTTTAAATTTGAGCCAAATTGAAATACACAGTGATAGGTCTTTCTTTCTCTTTGTGACACCACATTCCAAGCAGACTCCTACATGGCACCCTAGTTTCCAAAGACCATTGGGGACGGTCAAGGAAAGCAAGAACGACATTGGCATGCCCTGTGTAATGTGAAAGTTGTCACTCTGTAGTCACTGGACATGAGACAGTATCAGACTCGGGGTCAAATGAAGTTGGAAGGTGTGTGCTCGGAGCACCATCTTGAATATTTCCTGTCAGCACGCTCTCTGCTCACCTCCAAGGACCACACCTCCTTTCTGACTAGAATATTTGAAGTCTGAGAAGTTAAAAAAAA
>NC_022009.1:66593047-66594763 GCF_000317375.1 Microtus ochrogaster
TGTCTCCTTTCATCGCCTGATGAAGGTTAATATTCAGGAGGATGCCTATATGTTTGTCTTTGGATTCACCTTCTAATTTAGCTAAGAGAGGCTGTTCTAACTTCACTTCCTTCCCTCCCTCCCTTCTCCTCCCTCCCTCCCTTCTCCCTCCCCCTCTCCCTTTCTTTCTTCATTCCTTTCTGTTGCCCTTGTGTATATCCATTTTCTCATACATTTTTAACTATTTTAGGTTACTGAATTTAGAAAAACAAGTTCTATGATCCCTTTTCATACAATTTTCAATTTTCTTTATGCACAATTTATTATTGAACAATTATTGTTCCTTTCATCATTTTTTCTTATTTTTACTCTTTTTGGTCCACGTGTTCCCATTTTGTATTCTAGTTTGCAGCTCGGCTTTATCTTAATTTCTAAACTCCTAGACTTATGTGTTTGCCTTGGAAGGTCCTTGTTGCAGTGTTTGAACGTAGTATGTTTCGACCTTGTCCTCTTTTCCTGCCCTTCTTTCTTCTAGTTGATCGAGTCTATTTGTGATCCTTCCCCTTGGTCTTGTGGATGCATTAAGGCTTTAGTTCTCACTTTAATCCCCTCCCCAAGTCTCAGCTTCCTTGCTCAATGTTTCTTCCACATCCACTGACTTTCTCACTCCTTTTGCTTCCACTTTGGTCTGTGCAGCTGACTGTCCTCTCCAGGCCTGACACTGAATTAATTCATCTACCCGTGTTTAGCCCTTTTGATGCCAATGATCATTTGGTTAGTAGAATTTTGAAATCTGTGCCCCTAATTTTTACCTCTTTCTGTATCCTTGAGTCCAATAGCTGAGGAACGATGGTCTTTTGGAGCAGGGATGCTGCCTTAAGTTTTCATGTTCTGTGTTGTCATGTCTTATTCTTTTACTGTGTAGCTTTCCCTGTGTGCTCAATCCTCAGTACTGTTAGAGAAGAAGAAACAGATTCAGTGCCAATAAGAACATAAAACTGTACAAGGCAAAGAAATACACTTAAACCTTATTAAAGCCATAACCATATCGCCGATGATTATAAAACAAGAAATGACAAAACTAATACAGTAGATTTCAAACCGACATTAGTTACAAAAGATAAAGGAGATGTGTTCAATGTGGTATCCATGGGAACAGATCTCGGGGGAGACAAATACTGAGCAGTGGGCTTCCACCTTCATATATAAGCACTAGTGAACACAGAATTCCAAACACAACGAAGGCGGTGACTGCAATATCTCACTTTCATTTAGATCATTTGTCAAAACTAAGTCCGGCTAGACCTTAAAGTAAATGGAGTTCACGGAGAGCCGCAGACGATCCCATTGATTGGCTACAGAGTACACGTGCCTCTCAACGTCTTAGCCGCCAGCCCTATCACAGACTACATGGTAGCCCACAAAGTCTTAACAAATGCAAAAGAGTTGAAACAATTTCTTGTGTTCATCAGGTGTCAGGGGAATTTGCATCAAGAATACTACACAACTACTTGAGAACTCTGGAATAACCTGCTCTCACCGGCTTCAAAAAATCCCACTGATAAATGGGATTACACCAAATTAAAAGATTCTGCACCACAAAGGAAGTACCAGTTGGGACAAAGAGGCCACTGAAGAAGGGCAAATCTTGCCAGCTATACATCAAGGGAGAGTTTTCAGTCTAGAATATAGTTTTTAAAGAGTCACAAAATGAAACCTTTAACTCCAAAATAAATC
>NC_022009.1:66594873-66626188 GCF_000317375.1 Microtus ochrogaster
ATATATATATATATAATATTTTGTTAAAGGGTTCCAGAGTCCCCAGCCCATTAGGGAAATGCAAATTAAACTATTAGGTTCCCACCTTGCTCTAGTCAGAATGGCTATCATCAAGTAAACAAAGGACAACAGACGAGAAAGAGGAAACCTTCTTCACTGTGGGCGGGAACAAAAACTGGTCCTGCCACCCAGGAAATCAGTATGGAAGTGTAGTAGCAAAGCGGAAACAGAGCTACGCTACTGTCACTGTGTCTCCCGAGAGCATCATGTGTCCGGCCACAGATACTTGCACACCCATTGTGTATTCACAACAGCAAGGAAACGGACCCAGCACAAATGTCCATCGCCAGATGAATAAAGACAATGCAATACACGTATGCAGTAGAATTTTATTCAGCTGTTAAAAAGATGAAATTGTGACATTTTCAGAGAAATGGTTGGAACTAGAAGTTATTATTTTGAAATTGCTATGTTAAGCTAAGCAAGTCAGATTCATAAAGGCAAATGCAACAGGTTTCTTCATGTGCTGAACCTAGATTCAAATTTGTGTAGGTGTCTGATGAAACTAGCAGGTGATGATGAAAGAGAAGAGAGAGATCTCAGGGGACAGGGAAAGGGACATACGGACAGGGACTGCATGAGCAAAGTGTTTCTCTGGAAGCTGCTTTTGTTCAGGGCACTGTATCACAGCAACAGAAGTGAAGCCTGACTGCCTTGCAAGAAAAAAGTTCAGTGTGAGGACAGAGCTGATACCCCAGGCTTGCTGGCAAACTAATCTACACACCCAGTGAGTCCCAAGCCAATGAGAAACCTCGTCTCAAAAATAACAAGGTAGATGAAAAAAATTTAAAGAAACAAACAAACAGATAAATAAATAATGTAAAAAGCTAGGAGTGGTGGCACACCTTTAATCCCAGGCAGAGGCAGGTGAATCTCTAAGTTCAAGACCAGCCAAGTCTACAAAGAGAGTTCCAGGACAGTCAGGGTTGCACAGAGAAACACTGTCTCCAAAAACCAAATACATAAATGAATAAATAAATAAATAAATAAATAAATAACAAGATAGATGGTACTTGATAATTTTGCCTCTGCCTACACACACAGACACACACACAAGCACACATATATACATATGCAAATGCACACGTACATCCACATACCACACACACATACACATGTACATGAAAAGTTTTGCGGCCCAATAAATCTCTCTGCTGACACAATAATCCAAATCAGACCAAATCAAACTGAATTAGAAAAAGCCCAGATTTTCTAACGTTCCCAGATGGCCTCTAAAAAGCCCATGGAGAGGGAAAGGGAAGCCTGGAAACTCACATGTTCTTTCTTTGGGGGGCAGTTTAAATAGCCTGTGGGAGGGGTCTTAGCATCCCTGGGGAAGGGTCATCTTTTGGCAGGCTTTCTTAGAGGTGGAGTCTGGACTGAGGCAGCTCCTAGGGGAGGGTGCTTGGGATGGAACTTTCGACTCAAACATTACAGACTTTTTGGGTATACAGATGCCAGGGGCTGGGTGACATTTCCACCCAAACATCCCCAGACTCTTTGGGTATATTGGATGCCAAGAGCTGGGTGACACTTTAACACAACCATTTCAGACTCTTTGGGTATAGGGGCGCCAGGGGCTGGGGTGAAGCCTTAACCCAAACAATACATAAAACATACATACACACACACACAGAGACATACATGCACACACACACATACACACACGCACAGACATACACACACACGCACACCATAATGAAAATCATTCCTTCTTATATTGGGTTCCAAAATTAGTAAGTTAGCATAAGTTTCCATCAAGAGCATTTGTGCTGTTTGTTCTTGGTGACAACCCTATGAAGTAACTGGTCGAAAAACACTGTTATTACTATCACATCAAAGCATTACTGTAGATCAGTCGTTCTCAACATTCCTAGTGCTGCAACCCCTTAATACAGTTCCTTATGCTGTGGTGACCCCCAACCGTAAAGTTATTTCTTTGCTACTTCAGAACTGTAATTTTGCTACTGTTATGAATTGTAATGTAAATATCTTATATGAAGCCCTTGTGAAAGGGTCATTAGACCCCCGTCCCCAAGAGTTCACAATCCACAGGTTGAAGACTGCTGTAGATGATGTAGATTAGGACTTTTGAGAAAGGTGGCGATTTATCCATGAAGTAGAGCGAGAGGATACACAGAAAGGAAGTAGAGTCGGACTGGCAAGATGGCTCATCGGGACTGCGCCTGCTGGAGCCCATAGCGTAGAAGGAGAATAGAGACTGGCACAGGCTGTCCTCTGGTCTCTGCATGTGCTCCCTTGCACACTCCTGCCCCTCAACCTTGGGGATGTACCTTCCTGAATACTCCACATGAAGGCAAGGATGTGCATATAGTATTCTCACTGATGTAATGTTTGGAATAAAAACCTATAAATCCAAAAGCCAATTAAAAATAAAGTTACCGTGGGATGGTACAGACCACCTAGCAGTCAGGAACTGTGACAGCAGACTGCTGTGCACCTGGCTTCCCAAAGGTGTCCTCTGACTTCCAAATGCACGCTATAACTTGTGCTCACACACAAGCACACGTGCACAGAAACAAAGTGTAAAATCAAAAAGCTGCACACATAGATCCAACCCAACTTCTCAGATTTCAGAATCTCTGCGTTGGCTTCTGCGGAGCACCACCGCAATTTCTGCCTCCTGGCCCTGGGGCTGAAACTCAAGGCCAATCCCACAGGGCGAACTCAAAGCTAACCAATGAGGGCCACAGCGGGAGCACCCATGTTCACCTGCAGACACGTGATGCGTCCACAGCTTTGCTGCACGAACAAGAAGAGTGAAGTCAGAACAAAACAGGTTTGTGGAGTGAGGTGAGGGACGCTGAGGCCTGACAGGGGCACCAGCTTGGCTTTGTTTCTCAGCTACCGCTCCTACTGATCTGCTCAGAACTCCGCTAGAACAGCAAAGAGAGTTTTTTGTTTATTTTATTTTTGTTGTTGTTGTTGTTGTTTTCTTTCAAGGCCAAATGGTAAAGAGGAAACCTAACTTAATGCTGCCTTTGTGTTACCTTCAAAATAAAATTAAAGTTACTCTTTTATAGAAATGTTTTGCTTTTCCAAGGTTAAGAAAGTATGAACCAAATCCTCTGAAACTGTTTCTCTGTGGTTTTCTTCTCTTTTGTTCTTCTATAGTTAGAAAGCTTATTGACTTGTAAGTGACTCTTCATGCTAATTTGCACAATATTTATACATCTATAAGCAATGCCCACTTGCCCAGTGCCATTCCACACAGGAAAAATAGAATTTTATGTATCATTAAGCAGTTTCCAAGGTGTTGGTAATTCCAGGCAAAGCATGAGTATAATGGCTAGTAGCATAGCAAGCACCAGTGTGCTATTTGGGGTTTTAAAACCACTGCAGTGGATACACCTGGACGCCGCAGTTCAGCGAGGGCCCGTCCACACCAGCTGAGCACATAAAGCCCTAACTGGGGCTCCTCTGTAGGGCAAAGGGCCTGGGAAAGGGAGTATGGTCTGAGAGTCCGCCAGCCCCTGTGGTTCTCCGCAGAGAGGCTCTGGCAGAGTCTAGACAAAGCATCACCCTTGCAGGCAAAAATGAACTACGGATGCGCTTGATGAAAATTCAAGAAAAATGTACAGTTCCATGTGTTAAGACAACTCCCTTCATGGTTCCTTCCTCTTGGCTTGCTAAGGTGGCTTGTATTCGCTGTTTAAGTCTTTCTAGGGCAGTAGAGGTAGCTCGGTCAGTAAAGTGCTTGCCATCCAAACAGGATGCACATATAAAGAGGCAGGTGGGGGTGCATTTGTAACCCCAGTGCCAGGGAACTGGGGACTGGTGGATCCGTGGTGCTTGCTTGCCAGTCCATCCAGCCTAGTTGGCAACTTTTAGAACAATGAGATACCCTGTTTCAAATCAAATATGTGTGCAGTGGTGGACTGACACCTGAGATGACCTCTGGCTTCCACTACATACTCATTCTCTTGCACACATACTTTTGTGGGCATGGGGGGAAAGCGTGCGCGCGCGCATACACACACACACACACACACACACACAGACACAATACAATTCTTTCAACTTTGAGAACAAAATTAAAAATATAAGGATTGTCATTTATCTTTATTTTATGCAAAGTGAGTTTTATAAAATGATGTTGAACTTGCTATAGTCTTATTGACAAGACACAATTTGGTTTTTGAACCTCATGCATGCATTTTATTCTGAGAACAGAAACTGATTCCAGTTGTTTTTAATTTGTTTGTTTCTTCCCATGTGCACATTCTGCTACTCCCTTTGACCAGTTGATGAACGTGGATTAACATGAAGAAAAGGGGCCCAGGGTCACCCCGTATTTCCCTTTTCTTCCTGACATCCCCTCAGCCTAACTGAGTACAGGTAAGGAGCAGAAGAACCTTTTTGTCCTGAGTGTTTCTCAGAAGGACATGGCTTTTATTTGATAGTTTGGATTCTCATGCTGTCTCACTGAGCCCCTTCAGATCCCTAAAAAAATCCTCAAGAGACCAGGTCTTCTAGAGCATCAGAAATCCTTCTTGAAAGCGGGAAGAGAAGACACCGTAGGTAGGCACATTTCCTGGGTGTAAGCTCAAGTCCCATCACCCCATTGCATTTGATTCTACAATCATGAACTCAAAGATCAACTTAAGAACCCAAGAAGAGTGACAGGAAAGTATGAGGGCTGCTGAGGGGGTGCCTAGCGGAAACACATCCTACCAGAAGGAACTGGACAAACGTACACAAGGTCGTTCTAGCTTATGCTCACCCTATTCTAATTAGATGGTTAGTTCTAGATGTTTGCTAGAACATTCAAAATGATTCAAACCCTTCACAAAATCATAGCTTGCTGTCCACGTCATTTCCAGTCTGTGTGTGTGTGTGTGTGTTATTGTGTGTGTTACATGCTCAAGCACAGTAAAACATTCATATGTGTTATAACATAATGAATGAATGGTGGTAATAGTCATTGGCTATAACTAATAAGTTACAGGAAAATGATAAATGCATATGTTTATGTGAGAGTTCAATATTTATGAATCACACTCCCAAGTACCTAAAATTCTCAAATTAGAGGAAATGTGAACATTTGAACAGAACTCTGGATGTTTCACAATCATGAATTTACTGCTGGTTTTTAACAACTAAGCAGACATTAGCAGGATTAGAAGATGCTGGGATAGAGCCTCCCTCAGCAGCAGCAGCCTGAGAAACAGAGGTCTGACACTTAGAACTCTAATTATTGGTCAGAGGAATGGGACCTGAACCACATCTCCAGCCCCGGGAAGAGACATGTCATTCTGAACTGCCCAGAAGGTCATTCATTGATAACTATCTAGACCTGACTCCAGGAGCTCTGAACCTTATAAGATTACTATCTAGCAGGAAACTGTGACACAGGACAATGACATCCTGTTCCCCTTCTGTAAAAGGTCCTTCAAATGGACCTGTCAATCACCTGACAGGAAATCCATCCTGGAAAGGCTGTCTGTTCCGAATACTTGAAGATAGTGTAAACCTACTAAAGGGTCCTTTGGCCATTGTCTGCTGTCACCCACGAGATGTCCCACCTCTCTCTGTCATGCATGAAGCCTACCCTCTACACGGTGTCTGCATCTGGCCTGACCTCCTTCAGCAGAGCTCACAGGGCAGGGAGCCAAGGGAAGCCCGTACAAGACTACATCCACCGCCTTTGCTGCACGCCCCAGAAGTCTGTTCTCTGTGTATTGGTTGTTGTTGTACACAGAGGCGAAGTTTACTTGTAATTGCTTCTTTAGAGTTATTATGTTGAATAAGTAGAAAAAAAAATGAAGTGTGATCCACTTCCACAACTGAAGTGCACAGATCATTTGATTAAATTTGTACCTTAGAAAAATTACCAGACAGTATCTTAGACTGACTCTCTGATATTGGTGAGTTTGAACCTTCATGCTCCCAGGACTTGAGTTCCGTGCTCCTCTGTCCATCTGACAGACAGTGTTTGCCAGCCACAGAAAGGTAGAGTGGCTGCTGTCGATGGCATTTCATGTCTTTGTTTGGGGTAAGACCTTTGACCCTGTGGAGGTCCTAGCCATTATTGCTCACTTTCTTTTTCCTTTTTTAATCAACTTAGCATATTCACTTATAATTAAGGCAGAGAAAGGCCTGACCAGAGGCATCCGGAATGTTACAGACTGTGTGCGCCTTTATACACAAGTCTTTAACCAAGCAACTGTTTTCCCGGCACAGCGACAGGTACAAAGGACGAGTCAACGAAGAAGCAATCCGAGGCATTTTTGCACTCAGCTCAGGGACTGATGCAGGTGACAAGCATTAAACAGTGCAAAATGGGCAGAAGTGATTATCCAGGAGCATACATGTATGTGTGTGTGTCATGTGTTTAATATGTGATGTCTATTTGTAGACACACATGTGTATGGTATGCATAGAAAGTATATGTGTGCTACATGTAACATGTGTGGTGATGGGCATTTATTTATACATGTGGGTGTGATGTGCATACATGTGATACAGATGCATGTGCAAAATGAATATGTAGAAGTCTGTGGGTATGCTAATCATGTGTGTAATTATATGATATGTGTGTGGTATATGTGTGATTTTTATGGAAACATGTGTTTCATAATATATATGCTATGTGTATAATGTATATGGTATGTGACATACATACACATATATGACATAAGTGTATATATATTTGTGTGTGATGATATGCATATGGTAACATACATATGTGTGAAATATATTCATATGATACCACTGGTATATGTGACTGTGGTATGTTTGTGGCATGAATGTACTTGATATGCATATATGACATTTATTTGACATATATAAGTATGTGGTTTTATATATATATATATATGAGATGTGTATTATGGTATGTATGTATGTTTGGTAAGCATGTGGGTGGTATATCTGCATGTGATAACACATGTATGCTGTGCATATGAGTCATAAGTATGAATTAAGGGGAATAAGTTATGTCAGGAGGAGTCCCTATGGAAAGCTTAGGAAAAGAAGACAGGCATAAAGAGAAAGTAAGGAATGGGTAGTTGAAGCTCAATGGGAAGGTCCAAGGTTAGGTGCGAGAGCTGAGTTTGGGCATATTGAAGTCCCCAAAGGAAGTCTGTCCTGAAGGGATGAGCAGAAAGCCTTGGAGACCATGTTCAGAAGGTTGCATTTTAGAGACAGTAGGAACTCAGAAAGCAAATCAGAGAAGAGGCCATGGACACAACAGAACTGCCTAATGCTGACAGACAGCAAAGCATGACTCAGCTGAGCCAAGTGAGGTGTGTTTCCAAGCAGAGGGTTAGACTAATGACTCTCAACCTGTGGGTTGCGACCCCCTTAGGTTCAAAAGACCTTTTCATAGGGGTCACATATCAGTTATCCTTCATATCAGATATTTACATTATGATTCTTAACAGCACAAAATTACAGCTTTGAGGTAGTAATAAAATTAATTTTATAGCTGGGGGTCACCACAGCATGACGAACTGTATGATTAAAGGGTCGCAGCATTGAGGAGGTGGAGAACCACTGCTCTAAGGCCTCTGCCCATTGGCAGTTCAGATCCTCTATATCCAAAATGGTGTAAGAATCAAGTACTAGTCTGTCCTGAGAGCGCTCTGCTGGCAAGCACATGTTCCATTCTCTGATATTAAGCAACTGAAGGAAAGAAAAGAAAGAATAGTCGATAGAACAATTACTAATCTATTTACGAGAGAGTAGATGCTGCAGAAATAAACACCAACTTAGCAGTTAATATTCTCCAAACAATGTGTGTTAAAGTTAGCCCAGTAATGGCCAAGCTGGGAGCCACAGCCCTCATTTCTTAGTAGAAATATAATGGGAATAAGCTTTAGGAACTGGCAACAAAGACTGCCTATGTCTTCTAAATGAAACTCATTTGCCTCTTGGCTTCTCAGGGTGTGGAGCCCTCCTTCCTAATATTAGGGTGAAAAACTGGTGAGGAGAACAGACTTTCTCTGGCTTGTGTGTAGCCCTAGTATTCTGCTTAGGCGGGGTTGAGCACTCAGCACAGCCCCAGGAAGGCAGGCTCGCTCTAAGCCATGGCAAATGCAGGCAATGTGTTTAGTTCTTGGATGAGGTAATGAGCCTGACCCTTCCCAGAGTCCCTGCCCCGATGCAGCAGCTCACGGCCAAGTAGGCTTGAGTTCTGCCCACTTGCCACGTCCTTTTATCCTTCTGTCTTTTAGGAAAGCATTCTCAACACTTTGGGCTTTCACACCAACATTTTGGGCTTCCTTACTCTCTCTAAATTCCCCCCCCCCGTCCCCCATCGTATGGTTGCTTGTCTGTCAGTCACGTGTCTGTCCTCCGTGTCAATGGTGACATGCTCTTTCCCCCTTTCGTTCCTCCATTTCCCTTCTCTGAGCACTGTTGAGCTTTACAGCCTGTCTTCCCTGGTTTTTTTTTTCCTTTTTCTTTTCAACTCTGATAAGATTGTCCTTGAGCTTCGTGTGAGTCCATTCTTAAATCCTTTTATTAATGAGACTAAGAACCCAAAGAGGGGGCCTGAGTTTTCTCTGTGGTGTCAGGCTTTCTGGAGTTCCCTCAGGATAGTACTATCAGTTCAAAAGACTCTCATCTTTTTCCTTGAACAGAATATGTTTATTAATTATTTGGGAATTTCATACAATGCACTCCGATCATGCTCACTTCCCATTCCTCCCAGGTCTACTCTTCCACCCTTGCGCCCCACCAAAGAAATAAAAAAAAAAAACCCACCAATTCCAATTTGAGTTGCCCGTATCTCACTGGAGCATGGTCAGACTCCCAGTGGCCAGTCTCTAAAGGAAAACCGAGTCCTTCTCCACCAGACGCCATCAACTGGAGAGCTACACTTCAGCATCCTTATCACAAATTTTAAGGGCTCTCTTCAATAGCTTTCCATCTGGTCTATTTCTTTTTGAGGCACAGGAGATTGGCACAGAAGCCTTCAATGTTTCTTATTCTTGATGATGAGTCTGCAGTCATCGATACCTCTGCAGAAGAAGCCTCCTTGCCTGTAACAGCTGACGGCCACACACATCATGGACTTCCATACGGTTCCCAGCATCAGCACGGATCATGGACATTGGCATGACTTCCTGTTGCAGCACATATAACAAAAACACAGTTTTCAGAGGCAGCACTTACAGACATGTGTTGGGGGAACATTATTTTAAGATGTTACTTTTGTTTATGTTACATTTGTTTAACTCTGTGAAGCTGAGATTCTTTGCCTGTCTAGAACACCTGATGGTCTATTAAAGATCTGAACGGCCAATAGCGAGGCAGGAGAAAGGATGGGCGGGGCCGGCAGGCAGAGAGAATATGTAGAAGGAGAAAACTGGGAGAAGGGAAGGAGTGGTAGACTGAGAAGGAGGGGGATCCAGAGGCTATTTATCCAGCTACATAGTAATCCACGGGGTAAGAGTCAGATTTAAAGAAGTAAGAGAGTGGGAAAGCCCAGATGCAAAAGGCAGAGGGGATAATATAAGTTAAGAAAAGAGGGCAAAAACTAGCCAAGCTAAGACTGGATGATTATAAGAAAGAATAAGACTCTGTGTGTGATTTATTTGGAAGCTGGATGGTGGGCCCTCAAAAAGAGTCAAAAGAATCAACATGGCTTCTCTGGGCAACACAGACCGAGGATATCAACATTGCCTCTAACAGCAGCATGGAACATGAAGGTCTTCTGAGGAGACCTAGTCCGGAAACTGAACTATTGCTCATTTCAGAAACCTGGTGGTTCAGACTCAGGGTGATGGCGCAGTTGGGCAGTGCGTTGAGGAGAAGGAGCTGTGAGAGCTCCAGGCTGCTGTACACTGCCTTACCCTCAGCCCCAGCCCACCTGGCCAGTACCTGGGGCACGGCCCTCGTGTCTGCAGCCTGCACACAGTGCTGCGGGCCCATCCTCTCCTCTCCCCGACAGGGAGAGCACTGGGAGGCAGCAGCGGCAGCAAAGGCCTAGCTGTGGTGGCCCAAGCTTCCCAGCACTCAGAGGACTGGCCCTTCTCAGTAAGAGTATATTCCTTTGTCCACCACGGCCATGCTCCCGTGCCTGTCACCTGAGTCTAGTTCTGCACGCGCTGCTCTGTTCCACCATCTTTTTTTCCAGGGCCCTGAAACCACCGTTTTTAAAAGCATCTTCCCATAAGACCTGCCTTTATCAGTTGTTCTGAGGATACCGTGAGTGCGGTAGGCTCATCCTCACCACTGTGGCTCCCCTTGAAGCCTCCGTGGGTCTCTCAGGCTCCTCAGAGCATGTTCTGCCGGGTGCTGCCATTTTCCTCAATCCCCCTCAGCTCTCATCTTAAATGGAATAAGAGACAGTTTATTCCGGTGCCCTTCTGAGTGACAATGGCCTGGGAACTCAGATTTAGGATCACCCCAAATTCCATGTGCCAACTTGGAAGGAGTTTCATAGTCTTACAAAACAGAGAAAGATGCGAATTCAGGCCAGCTTAGAATACACCGATGGATACGCCAGAGAGGCAGACGCTTTCCAGGCCTCATATGCTTCCTGGTGGCGGACTTCTTAGCTTTGGGTTGCGGGAAGCTAGTGATCTTCTACATCAATAGATTCCAAAAGTGATTTTTTTTGTCTGATAGTCACAGGTTGTTAGGCTGACAGGAGAGGGCAAGGCAGGGCTGTTTACAGGACCAGCGCTAGCCCAGGTAAGGTGTCTCGCCTCTGGACCTGCACCGTTTCTATCTCCACGACCACAGCTCCAGCCAGTCTCTGCAGACTCAGCTTCTTTTCAGGAGTTCTCCTTCACAGGACTTTGCAGAATACCGGCCATTCACCCACTATTTTATCCAGGTACTGATAGCAAGCAATAGAAGAAAGAGGGTGCAGGCTGTCTGAGTTCCAGGTTAGAACACGGAATCAATTCCAGCCAGAAATGGTTCCTCGTCGCTTTTGATTCCTGGACAAGCCACATTCCTAACTGTGGTATTCTTGGAAAACCCCTCAGCCCACAATGATCCTGATGGACTCATTCCAACATCCTGCTGTGGGACAATGGTCTGTACCCTGTCACTTGTATTTTAATAAAACGCCGATTGGCCAGTATCCAGGCAGGAAGTAGAGGCAGGGCAACCAGACAGGAAGTCGAGGCAGGGCAGCCAGAGCAGGAGAATTCTGGGAAGAGGAAAGACTGAGTTTGCAGTCATCACCCAGACACAGAGGAGGCAAGATGAGAATGCCTCGCTGATAAAGGTACCAAGCCACATGGCTAGCACAGACAAGAAAAGCCTGAGCTACTAGGCCAACTAGTTTATAATTAATGTAGATCTCTGTGTGTTTCTTTGGGAATGCTCAGCTGCGGGACCAGGCAGGACAGAAACTTCAGTCAACAGCAGCCCACCCTGACACTGTGGCCACTGAACAGTGAACGCAGCTTGCTTGCTCAGCTTCCTGGTCACATGACCACAAAAGGTCCAAGTGGTACCCCAAAAGGCTAAGTTTGGTGACAACATCTCATGAGAGGGTGGTTAGGAAAAGAAGCCTTTCTCGCAGCTCCAACAAATGCACAAGTGATTCCAACACAAAGCTGTGGAGTCAGTTATGCATGGGCCTCTGGATGGGCAGCTAGCTCAGCGTTTCTCTAAGATTAGAGAGGAAAGTCTGCTTAAATACCATCTTCCCGAGGAGGCTCTGTTTGAAAAGGAAAACTCAAGCCTTCGCTAATTGTTCTACCTCTCCTGTAGGTTTTGGTTTTATTTATAGCAATCAGGAAAATAGCCACCTCCTGTAACTTCTGCAGGATTTCCACTGCAATCTTTTGAAGATAATGCATTTTCAGAGCCATAGTCTAAGACATTTTCTCTGAATGATCAAAGAGAAACAGAAGAAAGAGAGAGAGGGAGGAAGAAAGGAAGAAGGAAAGGAAAGGGAAAGAAGAAAAGGGCTGGGCATGGCTGTGCCCACCTGTGATCCCAGATTCAAAGGCTGAGGCAGGAAGAACACATGTTCAAGTCCAGCCTGGGCTGTGGGGCTGAGTCTAAACCAAGAGAAACAGATGGTGTGTGTGTGTGGGGGGGGGGAGTTCTGTGGTCAGAGAAGTTGGGGAAAGTCTGCAAATTACTTCTTTCTTCTTCCCCAAGAGCAAAGGTATTAACATGAGAGTACACTAGAAATCCCACAATGTGGGGGGTTGGGCGTATGGACTTTCAATCCGGGACTCCCCAAACTAAAATAAAAAATCAGACAGCAAAGCTTTATTTTTCAGGTCACTCTTTCCAATACCGTTCAGCACACTGGCTGCAGAGTGTACTTCGAAAAGGCTGCAATAAACCAGGAGATGCTCCCCAGAGCCTGGGTATTTTCCCACCCTCAGCTTTACTAAATAAATATCCATCCTATTCCATTGCATCTTTTTGGTTTATTAAATATGAACTCATTTTTAAAGTGAATTTTTAACATATATTATGTTACAGTAAGGTTCTAGACTTATCAACACAAAACCTTCCCTGTGGGAGCCAGTAGCATTTCGAGAAAGAAAAGGTGTATCTCCTTAAAAGGAGGCTGCACAGAAAAGCCACTGATGATGATGGTGTAATACTGGGGGCTTACGCATGCACGCGCTCTCCCAGGGTTCAGGGGGCCAGGCAAGCAGTGCTCGCTGCCACTTAGAGTTGATTGCAGAATGCCGTACAGCCTCTGTTCCTTGCTGCCTGTCATGTTTCCCCCCTTTTCCAGAGACACCTAGAATACAAAATGTGTTGTGTGTTCTGCGCCACAGTTTTGGCAGGTTGGAATCCCCACATTGTTGAGCCAAGACAGATTTAATATCAGAATTTTCTGTCAGAAAGTCATAGGTCTTAAAGCCAAAGTTGTACAAAAACTCTTGGAACTCTCTAAGCCCTGCCTGGCCTTGGTGATCTTTTCAGCCTGGGCCCCCTCTGTTGGTTCCCCAGATTGAGCAAATCTTTTCAGATGTAAACCTGACTGTGCCTCTTTTTTTTTGGGGGGGGGTGGCTTCCTACAATTACTATAAATCCAATCCCCGACTAGCCCTGCTGTGCCCTCTTTTCTGGCTGTGCCTCCTGCCTCCCTTCTGCCCCAAACCTCCCTCAGGGTACCCAACACTTACAGTTTCAGGCCTGTGTCCTTGAGTTCCCTTCTCCCTGTGTCATTTCTCTCACTGTCCTCCGATCTCAGTGAGATAACCCTCTCCTTCCCCACCTCACACCCCCTTGCGCCTCCAGCTTCCAGCCTGCCATTTCCTCACTTTAATAAGCTTACTTTAATTTTTAAACTCCTTGTCTATTCACTTGTATACCTCCACCAGGGCTGCACATGGTTCTTTGTGATCCAGCTCTGTCAGCCATGGTGCCTCCCACAGGTTAGGCCCGCTGTAAATGTTGGTTGAACGAAAGAGACAGCAGAAGACCAGCTGAATGAACGAGTGGACATTTAGTGGAATGAACATGCACAGCAAACAGGATATCTGAATGAAAGATGGATACAGAAACAAACCAGAAAGAAATGGTCTCAAGCAAAGGCATTTTTAGAAAGGTGACTGAACTCTGTAGAGCCAAAACAGCACAGAGCAGCGGCCCATCCTGGTCCTAAGGACAAGGTACACTGTGTGCCACTGACCCATTCCTGTTTTGGACTTCTTCCTTGTTTCTTACCTTACCAGAGGAGAGCTACATAAAAAGCTAGAAATAATAAAGCCTTCTGATTTTGTACTAGTTTAAGTTCCCCCAAAGTTGCAAAAATAGTATATTTTAATATAACCGTCACTTAGCTTCTTCCAGTGATACTGAACTTGACCTCAGTCTGTGTCAGAACCAGGAATTAACACTGCAGCATTCCTGTTAACTCAGATGCATAACTTGCTTGGATTTATATGAAGGACTGCTTTTAATTGCAGAGCTAAGAGTTAATTGGGATCATATCTTCACTGCATTAATCAGGCAAACGAGACCCACTTGGATATTAGCAGAGAAAAGAGTAAATAAAGCAACTCTTTACTTGTTCAACGAATTTTAAGATGAAAGAAATGACCGGTTCCAGTCCACTCAGAACTGGTCTTTCCTTTGCGGGCAAGCAGGGCACAAAGCCCTTCACCGCTCCAAAGGAGCAGCGGCCACAGACTCTTTGTTGTTAACCCCCGAATCTGAGTTCGCCTTGCCCGAAACTCCTTTCGTGTTACTTATGTGTCTGGGCTAACTAACTATATGGCTTCTCTGTGAGCTGTGCTAGATGAGGGCCCCAGCCAGGTCTGAGACAGTTGTCTTGAACAGAAGGCGTCTCCAGTGGCCAGGAAGGTTGCAAGTCCCCACTAGTGCCCCTCGGCCTCTGCAGGTGCCAAAGCCACCTGCAGCCGTGGGTCACATTGGCCGCCTGTCTCACCCAAACCACAGTCTCCTGCCCACCACTTCCACCAGCTTGAATGCAATGAATTAGTGTTGGGTGAAATTAGTTAATTTGGTGGAACGAAATGAAGTGTACGGATAGTCTTTAAAGTGGAGAAAATCTAGTATTACAAACGTAACCTTGGCTACAGGCAAGGGACTGACACTTTCGTCCTGGTCCAGGAATGCGTTCGGCCTTCTTCCTTTGAACAGCCCAGCCACCCAGAAGGGCAGGTTCTTTGAACATGACCACATGGCTTTGACTGTCCCTGTTGGAGAAGACCCATGGTAACCAGAGTGGCTTGAAGCACAATATGGCTTTTCATTTGGGAGGCCATTAGCCTCATTTAACTTCTGATTCTTTCGGCGACTCTCCCACAATGTGGTGATTTGGGGTTTGGGAAAAAGGAATGCCTGTCTCTTTCTACCTCTGTCTTTTCCCGTCTTTTGACAAGACTGGAAGGGGTGTTTAGAGACGGGCTGAAGAGAATAGAAGCTAGTTTTCTACACGGAATATGTGATTCTATCTCTATCACTGTTCCCCACAGAAGGCCATCAACCATCTTCAGCCTCTTGTAGACTCTAGCCAACAGTGTGTGCGCCTGCGTAGGCCAATGCACAGGTGAGTGCGGCCTAGCGCGGAGAGGAAACCAGAATGTCTACGTATGGAATCAGGAGGGGCTGGATGCGGGCGATGGACTCGGGCTGACACATACAAGCTAAGTGTCTTTCTAGTTCTCACTCTGTCTTGGATTTTGTTGGTATATAAGTGCATACACCGGGTGGTAGTGGTGCACGCCTTTAATCCCAGCACTCGGGAGGCAGAGGCAGGCAGATCTCTGTGAGTTCAAGGCCAGCCTGGTCTACAGAGCTAGTTCTGGGACAGGTCCCAAAGCTACAGAGAAACCCTGTCTCAAAAAATCAAACCAAACCAAAACAGAAAGTGCGTACAATATACCCAACTGAAGGTGTCAACCTACCGTAAAGCTTTTGTTTTGAATGCCGATTCTAACTGCATGCAAGTTCATTAGGTTGTCTAGTCATTGGTTTTGGTTAGTTTTGGTATGTGAAGTTTTTATTTATTTCCAATTGTTTTAAATAATGAAGTAAAAATTTTAAAAAATTATTCTCCACAAAACTGCCCTTTCCGTCTTGCCACTGTAGAAAAGTCGTCAGGGATGAGCTTGAAGCCAGGCAGCGAGAGTTTTCCCAAGTCTTTGTGGTAATGAGGAAAAATCAGCAGAAGTTGGTGAGCTAAATTAATTAAATTTACATGACTGTCATTTACCCTGCCATCTCGTCCTCCTTGCGTTAGTTGGTGTTAAAATCCCTTCTTCTTCTGCCGTGATGTGATTGGGGGTGACGCCTGTTTTGTTTGCTTCCAATGGTCCTCCTCTGTGTCAGACCCCAATTATGTTTTGAGATTTGACTGGTGGGTGACAGGGGAGTCTTTGGGGCCTGCAGGTCCGGAAGGCTGATGGGAGGTGGCCAGGCGGTGGAGGGGAACTGGTGTTGCCCTGGGGTTGCTTTCCATCTGTTCCCAGCCATCCCAGCCAGTCAGGCAGCATTCTGCAGCGAGATGTCCCCACCTCCCAGTCCCGCTTCCTCCTGCCCCTCCCAGTGCACCTGCCCGCCGTGCTGGCTCCACATCCTGGCTGCTGCGCCCTTAGCAGGGCAGGCTGGCGTCAGTGCTGCGGACACAGCTCCCTAAGTTTGCCATGCGCAGTGACCCGGTGCTGACCCGGAGCCATGATACAAACTGTGGGGCTGTCGTGAATCTCCAATTGCTCGCCGTACCTCGCTGAGCCGCCCTAATGCTGAGCTCTTTTTCTCCCCAGGGTGGCATACACCCCTTCCTGCACCCTTATGCTGGGAGCACCTCCACCTTGGCCAGAGAACGCTGAGCTACTCCCTAGCTAGAAAGAGCAGAAAGCTGAACACAGGAGTCGCTCTGCTCTGCATAAGGACCCTGTTCTTGGCTTCCCTGACTCTAGCGGGCCTGGTTGAGCAATGCATGGGATCTGGGGGACAGCTCTGGGAAGGGGAGATATTGAGATATTACTATTATGATATTAATAGGTATTAATATATTAATTAGTTAATTAAGACGTTTATATTAAGGTGAGATATTAAGCATTTTACTTTCAGGAGATAATTATAAAACCTAAGCTGGTATTTTTAAACCAAAATGGGATGCAGAGACCTACCTGAATTAAAAAAAAAAGAAACAAGCAACAGCTTTTGACTTTCCAGGTTGGAAAGAATGCCAGGGACAAGGCCTCCTCGTGTGCTGGGGATGGGGTTTGTATCATCGCTAATCTTGACTAAGTCAGCAACACCTTTACATAGGAGTGAAGACGTGCTTTAGACAGGGTAACTGAGGCTGGGAGAAGTTAAGACACCTGTCCATTCTAGCCTTTGAGAAAACAGTGTCCCGGGCACAGGGCACCTTCTCCCCCAGGGGTTCCACAGCTGGAGAGGACAGAAGAGATGATGAGATGCAGGCCTGTGGGAAATCCTTGTTCTCACCAGACTTCAGGCAAGGATCCCTCCAGCTCTCACAATGGGGCACAAGGCCTTCTATTTAAAAAGTAAATGAGATCATTCATTAATATGAAAATGCTGGCCGAAGATTGAGTTGAGCACCCAGGACAGTCTCAGCTAACTCAAGGAAAGTTTAAGTTCGGTGTTCCCTTGTGCGCTTGTGACAGACACTGAGGAAGCAGAGATGAGCGTGTCACCTTGAGGGCTAGTCCCTTCCTTCTGCTTCTTCTCCCAGGTGCCGTCCTGACCATCTGTGTGGTAGACCTGCCTGCTGCTAGTTGAGACCAGGATTATCCCCTACTCCTCCACCTCAACCCCATGCCCCGCAATGTGGGAAGGATCTCCTAGCAGCAAACACTGGTCTCCAGTACTTGGATGGAAAGGAAAATGTTGAAAAGGAAATTAATGAACCACCGGCAATGACCACATAACTGTATTTCTTTTCTTTTTGTTTTTGAAAGTCAGTCTCCCTAGCTCAGGCTGTCCTTAAACTCCTAACAATCCTCCTGCCCCAGTCTCCCAAGAAGTGCAGTTGCAGGTGCGAGCCTCCACAGCTAGCTTTAGATTTCCTAGGTTTTAGTTTTTCAGGTTTCCTAGTTTTCAGACCAGAGGCATCGTCAGAGTCCTGCCTTCCTTGGGTTTGTAAATGATTTGTGCTCTCAACAAAGCCTCCTGCTGAGGACAGGAATTCTCTACTCTTGATATGCACGGCCTTCTTACCACCTGGAAAAGATTTGTTTCTGAGGTGGCAGCTTTGCGATGGGAATCCATAATTCCAAAAACCCAGGCTCTGAATCCTGCCATCCACTGTAAACAAAGTGAGACTTTAGCTGGGAGGGAGTTTAGGACACTATCAGGATGGTGTCCTCAAGCTCAAAGACACAAAGGACTTCAAAGACAAGGGGAAAATCTAGCTAGAGCTGGGGATGTGGCTAAGTTGGGTGAGTGCTTGCCTAGCATGGGAAGCCTTGAGTTCCACAGCCACTATAAACCAGGCAGGGAGGCGTGTGCCTCCCAGAACTAGGAAGGTTGAGGCAGGAGACTCAGGAGTTCAAGGTCATTCTCAGCTACGTAGCAAGTTCAAGACCATCCTGAGCTGCACAGAGATGCTGTCTCAAAAAAGAAAAACAAATATCGACATGCAAGATACAAATGGAACAGAAACGCATTCTCTCTGGGGTGAGGGATGAGAAGTCTACATTGTTTCACTCTTGTAGAACCTGTGTGTGTGTGTCTCTAAAAGGTTGCTCCTGGTCTTCTCCATACCCCAGGAAGAACAACTTCTTAAGAAGGCTGTATGCATTTGGGGGATGTGGGTTCAAATAATAGGAAAATTCTGGGTGGTTCCTGTAGTTGTCATTTACCCACTGTCTTGTAAATCTGTGCCCATGTGCATCCCTTGTCACAAGGCAGAGGTTGTTATGGAAGCCACTCTACACGTATAAAGATAAGTCACATGACTGAAAGTGGAGTCAGCTTCCCAACGGGATTCATGCTGAGGAATGAATGTCAGGCAATTTGGTTGTTTTATGAGCATAAAGGTATACTTTTACAAACATGGAGGGATCTAGTTTACAGAAAGTGAGCTCAAAGTGGATTGAGGCTCTAACATCTCAACACCTGCCCACTGGGATACTTCCTTCAGCAAACCTCTATGTCCCCAAAGCTCCATAATCTCCCCCAAAAGGGCACCACCAACTGAGGACCAAGTGTTCAAATGCAAGAGTTTATGGATGACATCTTTCATTCAAACCGGCATATTCCACTCCCTGCACCTCTTCCAGGCTCACAGCTGTCCCCTGATGAGAAATGCAGTAGTCAAACTTTAATTGTCCTCAAAGTCTTTGAGAGTTTCAACACTGTTCTCAGGGCCAAGGCCCAAAGTCTCTTCTGAGACTTAAGGTAATTCTTAAATGTGACTCCCTATATGCAAAACCAGTGTTACATATAAATATACAGTAATACAGAATATACATTCCCACACCAAAAGGGAGGAGTGGGGGTGTAGTGATGACATATTGCACCGAAAACCCAGCAGGGCAAATGCTACATCCTACAGCTGCATGTGTGATACTTGGGGCTTGAGCTTCAAGGGCTTAGATAGCGCTGGCCTTCCAGCTCTGATGCCTACAACACACATCCCCTCTCTTGGCCACTCCATGGAGCTCTTTTGGCACGTGTCTCACAGCCCTGGCATCTCTAACTCACTGGAGTTTCTACCCCAACCCGGTCTTCACTTCCCCAGAGCACCCTCGAAGGGCTTTCTCGCGACTGGGCACTTCTCTAAACCACGGTGGAAAGAATTCACAACTCGCCCTCTCTTGCATCTCTGATGCTTCGGAAGCCAGTATCATTTTTGGCTGTCAGCTTGGGAGAGACTTTTGTGCTCTTTGTCACACAGCATCGGCAGCTTTCCTATGTTGAAACAACTTCTTTCTAGGAGTGAGTGACCCCTTTAGATTTTTCCTTTCACCAGCTGGAAGCTTAGCTGGGCGGGGGTTCTTCACACTGTCCCAGTGCAGGGCGGGGGGCCTCTTCCTTTTGAAGGTTTTTAAAAATGAGTTTGAGTTGTTTTGCCTGTATGTATGTATGTATGTATGTATGTATGTATGTATGTATGTATGTGCACTACTTGTGTGCCTGGTGTTTATGAAGATTGGAAGCAGGTGTTGGATCCCCTGGAATTTTAGCCACAGGTGGTTGTTGAGCCACAATGTCGGTGCTGGAAACTGACGCTGGGTCCTCTGCAAAAACAGTCAGCTCCTTAACCACTGAGACATCTCTAACAACCAGCCCCAGCATGTGTCTTACTGGAACATTGCTAGTATTTCTCTCTCTATAAACTGTACATTTTGCATTTCTTTCTGCCCTGCTTTGCTCTCTTTCACCGTAGACCTGCATAATGGTGATGAGTAACAGCCATGCCACAGGTTTCAGTGTTATGTTCTCTTGAAATTGCCTCCACTAAGGAAATTAGTTCATTACTTTTTAATGTAGGCTAGGGAACGTCCTTGGGACACAGGCAGAGTCTTTGCCAAAACAGCACATTCATGGCCTCCAGTCTGGTTACTGAGAAAATCTGTGTTCCCCTTTACAATTCCTAAGCCAGGCCTCTACAGTACACACTATTCTCAGCCCTGCTGTCTTCCAGGCTCCTACTAGAGTAGCCCGGTAAGCTCTGCTGCCGCATTCAACAGCTCTTCTAGTCCAAAGTCTTCCACATTCATCCGAAAACCAATATGGTCAGGTTCTCCCTAGCATTACCCAACTCCCCAGTACCATTTTCTATCCTAGTCTGATTTCTGCTCTTGTGATAAACACCATGACCAAAAGCAAGGAGGAGAGAGGTTACCTCATACCATACCTTATAGCTATGGTCCATTATCAAGGGAGGTCAGGGCAGCTACCGTTTGGCAGGAGCTTGAAGCACAAACCACTGAGGAATTTGCTACCTCTGGGTTGCTCAGTTATCTCTTGTATACACCCCAGGCTCACCTGGCTAGGGATGGCGCTGGCCACGGTGGCCTGGGAAATCCTATGTCAATTAGAACTAAGAAACCACCTCACAGATGTACCTTGAGGCTAGTCTGATCTGGGCAATGCATCAGCTGAGGTTCTGTCTTCTCAGGTGACTCAGTTTGTATTTGACAACCAAAGTTAACCACAATCTCATGAAAGGAAGCACAGGGTAAAGGGTGCTGTTGGAAGACGGAGAGTGGAAGATTTTTCCCGAGGGGAGAGCATCTAAATGTAGGTCTAAGTGAAGTAAACAAGCTACAGCCATTGTTCTCAACCTGCTATAAAGTAGCAATAAAATAATTTTTGTTTTGGGGTCATCACAACATGAGGAGTTATATGAAAGGATCACAGCATTGGGAAGGTTGAGAACCACTGAATTAATGGGACATCAGAATGGTATTCAGATTCAGGAAGGAGTCTTGGCAAAGGACCTGGGAAACAGGGATGAGGCCAATGTGATGGGCTGCTCACACACAAGGGGCAAGTGAGAAACGAGGGTAAAAACAAGTGGAGGAAGTGACCAGAGGTCAGATGACAGAGGGTTTTGAAAGCAGGAATTTGGAGTCTCATTCTGATTTGATATGAATATGGGAACTGACCGACCGAACACTGTGGAGGATGTACCGACCAACAGACATGGTGGAGGATGTACTGACCAACAGAACACTGTGGAGGATGTACTGACCAACAGAACGTGGTGGAGGATGTACTGACCAACAGACATGGTGGAGAGTGTATTTTCAAATGGGAAGTCTCTTTGAGACACAAAAGACACTGGCACAACAGAGTTGATAAATTGTAGAGCAGCAAAATTAAGAACTTGTACACACCAAAAGGTTAAGTCAATAAAGAGCAAGTCATAAGCTTGCCATATATTTCCAACCATAGAGATACATACACAAAATATAAAGAACTATAGCCAAGAGAAAAAAAAGACAACCAAAAATTGAAATGGGTGAAAGATTGATGATATGCTGTAATAGATAAACGAATGATCAGCACCCACTTGAGAGTGTTCTCCGTAAAAGCACTAATCGTCAGGGACACTCTATTAGTTGGTTTCCTGTTCCTGTGGTAAGAAGCTCTGACCAAAACCAACTTGGGAGAGAAAGGGCTTATTGGGCTTATAATGTATACCCTATCATTGAGGGAAGCCAGGGCAGGAACTCGAGGCAGTAACTTGGAGGCAGGAACTGAATAAATGACCACGTTGCAACGCGGCTTACTGGCCTCCCCATGGCTTGGTCAGCCTGCTTTCTTATATAACCTAAAACCACCGACCCACTGATGGTGCTGTCCATCATGGGCTGGACTCTCCCACATCAATTACTAATTGAGAAATGTTCCCCACACATGCCAACAGGCCAATCTGATGGAGGGAATCCCTCAGTTGAGATCCTCTCTGATTAGCTGGTGACGGAGTGACAAAACCTAACCAGCCCAGAAATACAATTTGGTATCTCAGAGAGACAGGCTATTTGCATATTCAGCTAAAACTGAAATACTTGGTAACTCCATACAGACCCGGTGCTGAGAACAAACTGATGTGTCATTTGATATGGTTACAAAACTCATAGATTTCTGGTGAAACATAAAATAACAGAAACCAGTTTGGAGAATTTTACTAGCATCTTTTATCAAGTTTATTACTCACCCAATCCATGACCCAACAATTCTGCTTTCAGTTACTTGTCCACTAAGAATGATATAAGCACATGGAGACTTGTAAAATAAAATTCATGGCCAGTTTGTAATTGTCAGAAAATGGAAACACTGTGTGGGGTTGGGGCCACTTGGGCTTCCCCCATACAGGTTACTATGCCTATTGTCATCTTGGTTCAGGTCATGTTTAGGCAGTCATGTTGGTGAGACTACGGGTGTAGCTTCTGACATTACTAGGAGACACAGCCTCACAGCAGAGTACCTGTCCCTCAGCTCTTATAATCTTTCCACTCCATCTTCTACAGTGATCCTGGATCTTAGGGGCAGGAGTTGTGTGATAGGTGTATCTGCTGTGACTGGACTCCACGACATTGCAGTTTGATGGTGGTGGTTTTCAGAAATGGTTTCTGTTACAAAGAAAAGTTTCTTTGATGAGGGGGATAAGCACATCAATGGGATATATATATATATATATATTCCCATGATACATATAGTGAGTGTTACATAATGTGATATGCATCAACAAGTATTAAAAAGAGGCAATGAATCTGAAAGAGAGTAAGGAGGGGAATATAAGAGGGTCTGGTGAGGGAAAAGGGAATGGGGAAACATGTAATTATCCTATAATCCCCAAAATAAAAGGAATAATAAGAAACAAAACCATTGGACAGTGGACAAAGCTGAACATTCTAGAACATGCATAAGTGGATTACTACTCTACAACAAAACTATTGATGAGTGCAGCACTATGAAGAAATATCAGAAAATGATAAAGAATCCACACTTGAGTTCTTTGTATATTTTGGAGATCAGACGTCTGTCCGATGTGGGCTTAGTAGAGATCTTTTCCCATTCTGTAGGCTGTAGTTTTGTCTTGTTGATCGTGTCTTTTGCTTTACAGAAGCTTTTCAGTTTCAGGAGGTCCCATTTATTAATCATTTCTCTCAGAGTCTGTGCTACTAAGGTTATAGTTAAGAAGTGGTCTCCTATGCCATTGCATTCAAGTGTACTTCCCATTTTCTCTTCTATGAGGTTCACTGTGGCTGGCTTTATGTTGAGGTCTTGGATCCGTTTGGACTTGAGTTTTGTGCATGGCGATAGATATGGGTCTATTTTCATTCTTCTACATTTGATATCCAGTTATCCTAGCACCACTTGTAAAATATGCTTTCTTTTTTTCCATTTGATATTTTTTGCTTCTTTGTCAAAAATCAGGTGTTCAGAGGTGTGTGGATTGATATCCGGGTCTTCTATTGGGTTCCATTGGTCCTCCAGCCTGTTCTTATGCCAATACTAGGCTGTTTTAAGTACTGTAGCTCTGTAGTAGAGTTTGAAGTCATGGATTGTGATGCCTCCAGAAGTTCTTTTATTGTACAGGTTCTTTTGGCTATCCTGGGTATTTTGTTTATCCATATGAAGTTGAGTACTGTTCTTTCAAGGTCTGTGAAGAATTTTGCTGGGCATTGCGTTGAATCTGTTGATTGCTTTTGGTAAGACTGCCATTTTTACTATGTTAATTCTGCCTACCCAAGAGCATGGGAGATCTTTCCACTTTCTGGTGTCTTCTCCAATTTCTTTTTTCCAAAGATTTAAAGTTCTTGTCATACAAGTCTTCCACTTGTTTGGTTAGAGTTACTCTGAGATATTTTATGCTATTTGCAGCTATTGTGAAGGGTGCTGATTCTCTGATTTCTTTCTCAGCCCTTTTATCATCTGTGTATAGGAGGGCTACTGATTTTCTTTTTGAGTTAATCTTGTATCCTGCTACATTACTGAAAGAAAATGGTCATCAAAGAACACACAATCCAATAAAAAATGGAGTACAGACCTAAATAGATAACTCTCAACAGAGGAATCTAAAATGGTTGAAAGACACTTATGGAAATGTTCAACATTATTAGTTATCAGAGATATGCAAATCAAAACAACTCTGAGATTTCATCATACACTTATAAGAATGGCCAAGATTAAAAAAAAAACACTGATGAAAACTTATGCTGGAGAGGTTGTGGGGAAAAGGAAGCACTTCTGCATTGCTTGTGGGAATGCAAGCTGGTACATCCCCTTTGGATGTTATTGTGGTGATTTCTCAGAAAATTAGGAAACAATCTTCCTCAAGACCCCAAAATACCACTTTTGGGTATATATCCAAAGGATGCTCAATCGTGCCACAAGGACATATGCTCAACTATGTTCATAGTAGCACTGTTTGTCATAGCTAGGACCTGGAAACAACCTAAATACCCCTTGACCAAAGAATGGGTAAGAAAAACGTGGTACATTTACACAATGGAGTACCACACAGCAGAAAAACATAATGACATCTTGAATTTTTCAGGAAAATGGATGAAGCTAGAAAAGATTATTTGGAGTGAGGTAACCCAGACACAGAAAGACAATTATCACATGTACACACTCATAGGTGGTTTTTAAACATAAAACAAAAAAAACCAGCCTACAAACCACAATCCCAGAGTATTTAGACAACAATGAAGACACTAAAAGAGACTTACATAGATCTAATCTACATGAGAAGTAGAAAAAGACAAGACCTCCTGAGTAAATTAGAAGCTTGGGGACCTTGGGGGAGGTGTGAAGGGGGAGAGGAGAGGCAGGAAAGGGAGCAGAGAAAAATGTAGAGCTCAATGAAAATCAATTTAAAAAAAGAAAAAAAGGGAAAAAAGGAATCCACATTTGAAGGAGTACATTCTGCATAATTTGTTTACATCAAATCCAAGCTTAGCAAGAGTATGTACAGTAATAACTACAGAACAAAGGTTCTCAGAGGTCAAGGGCAGGACCTGTGCAGGAGAACTTTCTGGAGTCATGAAATGTTACTTCTTTATAAATGCTTGTTACACAAGTCATGTATGTGTTGAATTTCTTCAGGCTAAATTTGCATTCACTATCAAGAAATATACCACCCAACAACAACAACAACAAAGAAAAACAACGAATGCAGTGATTATTGACCTTTTAAATGGATCTTAACAATAAATGCAAGAGATGAATCAAATCTCCAAAACCGATTACCAGTTTTTTTCAGAAAGGGAGACAGACCTCTCTGCTAGCAGAAAGATCTTGACATGAAGAGAACTGACGAGGACAGGAAAAAAAAAGAAAAGAGCTGCCGGGCTGTGATGGTACACACTATTAATCAGCAGGCAGAGGCTCCAAAGCTACACAGAGAAATCCTGTCTCAGAAAATAAAACAAAACAAAACAAGCTAAATTACATCTTCAGACTTCAGTGTAAAAAAGCCATAACGCAGTGTTGTGAACTAGTCTAGCTGGAGTTTTCTTTTTAAAAGATACCGCTTCAGAAAAGTCAGATGCAATGTGAGTTAAGCGGGGAACTGTATAAAGGGAGGTACTTGAGATCCATTCCACAGACTCAAATAAAATCATCTTATCCTTGAAGGAAAAGAAAAGATGGTTTTGGTGAAAATTGGGGAAATAAAGTTAAAATCGTGCAATATTGGCTTGTGAACCTTAAGAAACCCAAAACTTCAAAGCAGCCGTTGTCTAAATGTGAAGTGGCAGGGGCTTCTCCAGTGTTGATAGAGTTTGAGTGTGTTCATTTGAGATTGCCGGAGCGGGCTCACTCTGATAGGCAAGCCCGCCCCTGATGGTGAAGTCAAGGACACACTGACCATTAGAGAAGCAAGTGTACGAGGGACTTGCTTCAACCGTGCTATCACAACTGAAATACGTTAATGTTGGTCTTGTCTACCCGTGTACTATTACTTAATTGTAGTCTTATCAATATGCTGAGCTTATCAATACGGGCCCAGGGAATGGAGACACTAGGCTAAATATGAAAGCTCGCTCCTTAAGGTGTCAGGTTTGTTTGAATGGTTCCCTGAAGCGTTTGTTATAAGTCCTAATGAAAAGGAGCTGGAGATGCCTGATATCCCCTGGCTTAGTGTTGATGAAGGGATTTTAAGGCTCAGGGAAAATGTAATGCAAGAGTGGGAACACTGTGTAAAACCTAATCCTCCACACTGGGAAGGCCCAGAAGACACGCCAAATCACAAATGCCATATGACACAAAATGGCGAGAGTGGAGCTAGCACATCTGAAGAGCCTTGTTATCGCTCTTTGCATTGTGCCAGCAGGGTCGGCAACACTGCTGCTCCGTCAGATGAATTAAATATGAGCTTAATAGGGCCCCGGAGTAGTAGGGGCCAGGGGCCAACACTGAATTACTAAAGGCAAGGTGAGTGTGGCTTTCATAGGTAGCACAGGCAAAGTAGTGTCTATAATGGGCTAATTTATAACGACCATCACATGCAAAGAGATTTTTATGATGGCATGACCAAGATGAACCTCTGGCACTGGCTAACCAGTCATGGTCTTTCCAACAATTAAATAGATAAGAAACCTATTGTGTTTTTTTTCTTGATTTGAAAACCAGAAAAATTCTCAAACAGGTGAAAGAAGGGCTATGTTGGATTGTAGCAATAGGAAATCTTGGCTCATGAACCAATTTCCAGACTTGAGCAAGTTTGCGGACGCAGAACCCCTTGAATGAAAGGAAGGCCAGGTTTCCCCCAAGGAAGGACCTTGCTACAATACCTAAGTTTACTGCTAGTCTTTTGTCATTTTTAAAGGTACACCAGGTAAGGGAAACAGACTTTCTGGGACCTATTGGATACTAGTTCTGAATTTACACTGATTCCAGGAGACTCCCCAAAACACTGTGGCGTCCAGTTAAAGTAGGGGCCTGTGGCAGTCAGGTGATTAATGGAGTTTGGGCTAAAATCTGACTCATTGCGTGTCCAGTGCTCCATTCATCCCTTCGTTATTTGTACAATTATGAATGCATGATTGAGATAGATAGGTTTAGAAGTTGACAGATTTTGTACATTGGTTCCCTGACCTGTGGACTGAGGGGTATTATGGTTGGAAAAGCCAAATGAAGTCATTGGAGTTGCTTTATCAGGGAAAATGTGAACTCCAAACAGTATCACAGAGAAGAATTGAAGAGATTAGCGGTGATGGCCCCCATGTCTCCTTTAACTCTCCTGTTTGGTCTGTGCAAGAGACAGGGGAATGGTGGAGAATGGTAGTTAATTATCAAACACTTAAACCAATACTGACGTTGATGCAGCTGCTACATTAGACGTGGTGTCCTCCCTTGAAGCAGATGAACACATCTCCTGGTACATGCTATGCAGCTATTGGGCTAGCTCCTGGTACATGCTATGCAGCTATTGGGCTAGCAAATACCTTTTGTCTATAAGGACCTCCAGAATCAATTCACTTTCAGTCACCAAGGTCAGCAGGATATCTTTACAGCGTTACCTCTCGAGGATATATTAAATCTCCAGCCCTATGTCATAACTTAGTTCAAAGGGATCTTAGGCATATAAGTCGTCCACAAAATATTACATTAATCGTGATGACTAGACTAAGGAAGCTGGTGATAGCAACCACTTAGACTTGTTGGTAACATACACGGCCATCAGAGGATGGCAAACAATTCCAACTGAAATACACAGGCCTTCTACCTCAGGGCAATTTCTAGAAGTCTGGCGGTATGAGGCTTGCAGAGATATTCTTTCAAAGCTAAAGGCTACATTATTGCACTTGACTCCTCCACCACTAAGAAAGAAAGACAATACTTAGTGGGAATGTTTGAATTCTGTAGACAGCACATTCCACACTTGGGTGTGTCATCAGGCCCATATACCCAGTGACTTGGAAAACTACTAGTTTGTGCAGGGCCTGGAACAGGAGAAGGCTCTTCAACAGGGTCAAGGCTGCTATGCAGGCTGCTCCGTCACTTGGACCATATGATCCAGCAGGCCTGATGAACTTGAGGTGTCAGTGGCAGACAGGGATGTTATCTGGATCCTTCGAGAGTCCCCAATAGATGAAGCACAGAGAATACCCTTGGAATTTTGAGAAGGGTCTCACCATCACCTGGAGACAATTACTCTTATTTGGACAGACAGCAATTGGGACTTAGTGGAAACTGAATGTTAGATAAGGGACCACCAAGTTACCATGCAATGAAAAGCTCATAGTGAGGTGGGTTTATCTGAACCACCAATCCACAAAGTAGGACATACGCAGCAGTAATCCATCATCCAATGGAAGTAGGAGAAATGTCTAAGAACTTACATGAAGAGGTTTCTCAAATGTGTATGATTTATACTCCCATTACATTGTTTTTTCTTCCCAAGCATGCACCTGCAGCATCATGGGATATGCCCCATGTTCAGTTGTCTGAAGAAGGGAAAGATAGGGCTTGGCTTACTGATGGTTCTGCATGCTGTAAATAAATGGACAGCTGCAGGATTGCAATATTTTTTTTCTTGACAACCCTGAACAACAACGGTAAAAGGGAACTCTTCAGATGGGCAGAATTTAGGGTAGTACCCATAGCAATACATTTTGCTTCAAAGGAGAAGTGGCCAGATGTGTGATTGTTACCAATTAATGGGCTGTAGCAAATGTATGAGCTGGATGACCAGGGCGTTAGAAAGAGCATGGCTAGGAAATTGACGGAAAAGCTATCTGAGGAAGAAGTGTGCTGATGTACCTCTTTAGACGTTCAAAAGATATAAAGATGCTTGTGTCCCATGTAAACGCTCATCAAAATGTGACTTTATGAGAAGAGGAGTTCAATAATCAAGTCGATAGGGTCACTCGTTCTGTGGATGGCCAGCCCCTTTCTCCAGCCATTGTTATTACTCAGTGGGCTCATGGACAAAGTGGTCATTGGAGCAAACTAATTTTTCCTTTGCAAGGGGAATGTCATTTGGAAACAGCTTCTTGATTGGGGATGGTAGCTCATGGTCCCCTCCTGCTCTCACCACTGGGACCCAATGTGGTTTGAACATGTGTAGGACCTGCGCATGCTCTCACAGTCTCTGGGGGTTTATATTGATCAGTCCTGTTGTATCTGAAAGACACCGATTCCTAGAAGTCATATATCACTTATAACCCTTAAAATCTTTCTTCCTCCTCTTTTGCAGTTTTTTGAGCCCCGGTGGAAAGGGTTTGATATCCTATTTAGGATGGAGTGTTCCAAAAGCTCTCGGTTTCTGCATATTTTTCAGCTGTGGGTCTCTGTTTTAGGTCTCAAATATTATAAGAGAAAGTTTCATTGATGATGGCTGATCTGTTGTCACTTATCCATGGATATTGTAGAATGTCATTAGGAGTCATTTTATTACTGTGTTGCTTTTGCAGACCAATACTATTTGATTTTCTTCTAGGCTCATGGCATATGGCCACCCAAGCAGCGTCGGGTGTGGGTTCCATCTGATAACATGGGCCTTAAATCCAATCAGAGAGTGGTTGGTTGTCTCATAACTCTTCTGCCACTATTGTACCAGCATGTCATGCAGGTAAGTCAAGATTGAGAACCACTGGATTTGTAACTAAGAATTGCTGTGCTGTGGTAGTTGTCATTTTTTTAGATTATTTTTATTAAGCTATATATTTTTTTCTACTCCCCTCCCCTTCTACCCTCTCTCATGGTCCCCATGCTCCCAATTTACTCAGGAGATCTTGTCTTTTTCTACTTCCCATGTAGATTAGATCCATGTATGTCTCTCTTAGGGTCCTCTTTGTTGTCTAGGTTCTCTGGGATTGTGAATTGTGGATTGTGGCTGTTTTTTCTTTGCTTTGTGTCTAAAAGCCACTGATAAGTGAGTACATATGATATTTGTCTTTCTGAGTCTGGGTTATGTCACTCAATATGATGTTTTCTAGATCCATCCATTTGCCTGCAAATTTCAAGATGTCATTATTTTTTTTCTGCTGTGTAGTACTCCATTGAATAAATGTACCACATTTTCCTTGTTCATCCTTTGGTTGAGGAGCATTTAGGTTATTTCCAGGTTCTGGCTATGACAAACAATGCTGCTATGAACATAGTTGAACACATGCCCTTGTTATATAGCAAAAATGGTATTTCTGGGTCTTGAGGTAGGTTATTTCCTCACTTTCTGAGAAATCACCATTCTGAAATCCAAAACGGTTGTACCAGTTTGTACTCCACCCAGCAATGGAAAAGAGTTCCCTTTACCCCACATCCTTTCCAGTATACGTTGTCATCAGTATTTTTGATCTTGGCTCTTCTTATAGGTGTAAGATGGAATCTCAGAATTGTTTCAATTTGCATTTTTCTTATGGCTAAGAATGTTGAGCATTTCCTTAAGTGTCTTTCAGCCATTTTAGATTCCTCTATTGAGAGTTCTCTGTTTAGGTCTATATTCCATTTTTTTATTGGATTATTTGTTCTTTTGATGGCCAATTTCTTGAGTTCTTTTTATATTTTGGAAATCAGTCCTCTGTCAGGTGTAAGATTGGTGAAGATCTTTTTCCATTCTGTAGGCTGCCGTTTTGTCTTGTTGACCGTGCCCTTTGCTTTACAGAAGCTTCTCAGTTTCAGGAGGTTCATTTGTTAATTGTTTCTCTCAGTGTCTGTGCTACTGGGTTTTATTTAGGATATGGTCTCCTGTGCCAATGCATTCAAGTGTATTTCCAATTTTCTCTTCTATGAGGTTCAGTGTGATTGCTTTTATGTTGAGGTCTTTGATCTATTTGGACTTGAGTTTTGTTCATAACAAAAGATATGGATCTATTTTCATTCTTATACATATTGATATTCAGTTATGCCAGCATCATTTGTTGAATATCCTTTCTTTTTTTCCATTTTATATTTTTCTTTGTCAAAAATCAGGTGTTCATAGGTGATGCATTGATATCTAGGTCTTCAGTTAGATTCCACTGGTCCTCATGTCTGCTTTTATGCCAATACCAGGATGTTCTTAGTACTGTAACTCTATAGTAGCATTTGAGGTCAGGGACTGTGATGCTTCCAGAAGTTCCTGTATTGTACAAGATTGTTTTGGCTATCCTGGGTTTTTTGCTTTTCCATATGAAGTTGAGTATTGTTCTTTTGAGGTCTGTGAAGAATTTTTTCTGGGATTTTGATGGACATTGCATTGAATCTGTAGATTGCTTTTGGCAAGATTGGCATTTTTACGATGTTAATTCTACCTACCCAAGAGCATGGGAGATCTTTCCATTTTTCTGATGTCTTCTTCAATTACTTTTTTCCAAAGATTTAAAGTTCTTGTCATAAAGGTTTTCCACTTGTTTGGTTAGAGTTACTTCAAGATATTTTATGTTATTTGTGGCTATTGTGAAGGGTG
>NC_022009.1:66627489-66634629 GCF_000317375.1 Microtus ochrogaster
CCACAAATCCCTTAGTGTTGGTTGTTCTTCCCTGTATTCCTGCCCTTTCCCATCTCTTTCTTTTCTCTGCCTGTTAAATCCTCCAGCTCTAATTGCCCCCTCTCTTGCCGTAGTTTTATATTCTATTTCCCCTTCCTTATGAGATTCTCCTCTCTCCTCTAGTCCCTTACTCTATACCTAACCTCTGTGCTTATATGGATTGTGGCCCATCATCGAATGCTTCAAAGCTAACATCCACATGTAAAAGATACATGCAGTATTTGTCATTTTAAGTCTGAGTTTACTCAGTAAAGATGATTTTTTTAAATTCTATCTCCATTCGTTTACCAGCAAATTTCATCTTTTTTATAGCTAAATAATGTTCCAGGGTGCCAATGGACCACGTTTTCATCATTTGTTCTTCATCCATTGATGGACATCTAAGCTGCTAGCAGTTTCTGACCACTATGAATAGAACAAGTATTTATGCAGTAGGATGTGGAGCACTTTGGGTATATGTCTAAGAGTGGTATCTCCAGAGATACCACTTAAGGTAGACCTATTCCCAACTTCCTGAGGTACTGCCACATTGGTTTCTATAGTTGATGTACAAGTTTTAACTCTCACAAGCAACGGATAAGTGTTCCTCTTGCTCCAGCAATAGCTGTCATTTGTTTATGACTGGTAAAAGTTGAAATCTCAAAGTAGTTTTGATTTGCATTTCCCTGATGACTAAAAACACTGAATATATTTTTCAGTTTTCCCCAGCTATTTATTTATTTATTTATCTATCTTTTGAGAACTCTCTGTCTAGCTCTGTACCCCACTTTTAAAGTGGGTGAGGTTTTTTTTTGTTTTATCGATTCTAATATTTTTCAGTTCTGTATATATTTTAGATATTAACCCTCTATTGAATGTGTAGTTGGTAAGTATCGTTTCCTACTCATAGGCTGCCAAGTTGCCTGAATGATTGTGTCCTTTGCCTTACAGAAGCTTTTCAGTTTCATGAAATATCATTTATTGCTGTTTCTCCTACCTGTACTACCAGTGAAAGTGTCTTCTGTGCCAATGAGTTCAAGGCCATTCCCCTCTTTCGTTTCTATCAGATTCAGGATATTTGGCCGTAAGTTCTGGATCCATTTGGGATTGAGTTCCTACAGAGTGATGAACTGAGATCTATTTGCATTCTTTACATGCAACTGTTTGATCAGCATCATTTGTTGGAAGATGCTGTCTTTTCTCCAGTGTATATTTTTGGCTTACTTGTCAAAGTTCAGGTATCCAATGGTATGTAGAATTATGTCTGGGTCTTCAATTCAATTCAATTGGTCAACATGTTGATTATTTCAATACCATGCCAATTTTCAGTACTTTGTATGTACTGAAGTACAACTTCAAATCGGGGATGGTGGTACCTCCAGCAGTTCTTTTATTACTCAGGATTGCTTTAACTACTCTGAGATTTCGTGTTTCCATATAAAGCCGAAACAACATATAGAGATGAGATAATTTTGTTAAAGGCCTTTTCTGCCTCTAAATAGCTGATCACGTGGTTTTTGTTTTCCTATCTGTTTATGTGGTGGATTATGTTTATCTATTTCATGTGTTGAACCATTCCTGCATCTCTGGTGTGCAGCCAATTTGATCATGGTGGATAATATTTTGATGTGTTCTTGAATGCAGTTTGCAAATATTTTATTGAGAATTTATGCATCTTTTTATAAGGTATATTGGTCTCTAATTTTCTTTCTGTGTCTTTGATTTCAACACTAGGGTAATCGTGCCCATATAAAAAGAATTAGAGAATCTTCCTTCAGTTTCTATTTTGTAGAATAACTTTTTTTTTCTTAATGTAGGCATTTTATTTTTATCATGCTGAAGCCTTGGATGACAATTGGAACAACAGAGAAACAAAAAATATATACATCTTCATTTAGCTCACCTGCATAGCTTGATCGCTCTCATGACAACTCATTTAATACACTTAGAAGTACTGCCACAGACTTACAAATGGGTAAGACTTCACATTAAATAAACTGTTTTTGATAGTACACATAGAATAACTTAATGGATATTGATGTTCACTGTTATCTCAGAGTCTGGTAAGTGTGCTTGTCCTTGTTTTCCTTATTTCTACATTTATTTATTTATTTATTTATTTATTGCTTCCATTTCACAAAAGATTATGATTTGTTTAAATTGCTTATTTGATATTAATTTAAGTTTGATAGATTACATTTATCAAGAAATTCTTATATTACTTTTAGATTTTTTTCCTGTTTATCAGAGTATCTATTTTTAAAGTATGTCTTCATGAATCTCTGAATTTCTTCCATGTGTCTTGTAAAGTTTCTTCCTTTTCACTTATAATTTTTATTAATTTTGGTTTTCTTTCTCCATCTTTTAGTTAGTTTGAATACTTATTTGTCAATCTTTAAGATTTCTTAAAAGAAACAAGTCTTCATTTCTTTTGTTGTTGCTGTTTAGGTATTTTTCTATTTCATTGACTTCAGCCCCAAGTTTGATTATTTCTTACCATCTGCTCTTTTTGGTATTATTTCTTCTTGTTGCACTAGACGTTTCAACTTTACCTAACCTGTTAATGTGAGGTCTCTCCAATATATTTTTAATGTAGGTACTTAGTGCTTGCCTCTTAGAGTTGCCTTCATCATACCCCATAGGTTTGGGTATATTGTGTTTTCAGTTTCATTCAATTCTAAAAGTTTTAATTTACTTCTTAATTTCTGTCTTGAAGCAATTTTTGTTCAGTAGTGAGTTTTTCAGTTTCTATGTATTTTTATACTTATTTTATTATTGATATTTAACTTTTTTATGTGCATTGGTGATTTGGCTTCATGTATGTGTGGGTATCAGATCTCAGAGTTGTAGATAGTGGTGAGCTGCCATGTATGTGCTGGGAATTGAACCCAGGACCTGGAAGAGCAGTCAGTCTCTTAACTACTCAGCCATCCATAGCCAACTTTAATCCACAGTGATCAGATAAGATACAGGGAGATATTTCAAATTTTTGTGTATCTGTTGAGACTTGCTTTATATCCAAGTATGTGATAAATTTGGAGAAAGTTCCATAAAGTTCTGAGAAGACAGGATATTCATTATATTAGGAAAAAGTTTCTGTTGATATTTGCTACATCCATTTGACTTATGGTGTTATTTTATGTGTGTATGCTATATTATTTTGTATATAATTATTTTTAGCTCTAGTAGTGTTTTTTTATGGACTTTAGTGTCTTGTGTTTGGTGCAGAAACTTCTAGAACTACAATATGCCCTTTGTGGGTTTTTACTTGAATTACCATGTAGTATCCTTCCCTATGCCTTCTGATTTGTTTTGGTTTGAATTCTGTTTTTTTTTTTTTCCCCAGAGATTAAAATGACTATGTCTGCTTGCTCCTTGGGTCTATCAATTTGGAATACCTTTCACCCTGAAGCGACTATCCTTGATGGTAAGGTGTGTTTCTTGGATGCAGCAGAAAGATGGATCTCCTTCTAATTCACTCTTTTTAGTCTGTGTCTTTTTCCTGGGGGATAGTGATCATTAATGTTGAGAGTTATCAATGACCAGGACTTCAGTTATTTTATTATTCCTGTGTGTGTCTCCCCTTTTGATTTATTATTCCCTGTGTCTTCTTGGGTATTGGTAACGTCTTCAAATTGAGATTTTACTTCTATTGAGTTACAGAAATTACTTCAATCTGTTTTTATTGTGGATTTTTTTTCTCTGTCGATTGTGATTGATAGTTTTTCTGGGCATAGTAGTCTGATCTGGTACTTACGGTCTCCTAGAGTTTGTAGAATATTTATCCAGGCTCTTCTGGCCTTCAGTCTCCTGTGAGAAGTAAGGTGTTATTCTAATGGATCTGCTTTTATATGTTACTTGTCCTTTTGCCCTTGTAGATTTTAATATTTTCTTTGTTCTTTACATTTATTGTTTTGAATAACACACACACATTATACATATACATGTATAAGTAATATACGTTCATATAGCAATAATTTTATAGATAAACAAATCACTGGTTGTGAAAAGAAATTGGAAAATGACACTGTAGGAAAATTAATACCCTCTCCTCAAAAGGATCAGAGAGCTGAAAGGCAAAATGTGAGACAGTAGTCCATATCTACAGAACTTACATACGTCCCTCGTTCTCTCTTCCATCCATTCTCCCTCTCTATCCCTCCTTCCCTCTCTCCAGCCTTCTCCTTCCTTTATTTAAAAGTAACTGTATGAGGGACTTGTCATGAATTTAAAAATTAACTATGAAAAAAGTTTCAGAATTATAATTTTCTTTATTTGGATGAGGCCTAGCAGCAACTGTCTTCTAAAGGTACACAACATGCCCTAGAATACACAGATAGCTTATTTAAGCCAATAAGAACAAAAGAAAACCTAATAGAAATCTGGACCAAAACCTCAAACAGAATTTTTACAGTGATAATTTATCCAAATAGATAGTAAAACACGAGAAAATGGCCTTCAATAATCAACAAAACATAGGTCTTTAAACAACGGTAGTCAGAGTTTATATGAAGGATAAGACTATGCTTCCAAAGCAATTCGCTCACTGTTTGGGGCGGGGTGCAAGTTGGAACAACCATTCTGAAAGCTCGAAAGCATCAGCACATTGTCACACACAGGCTCACAGGTGGAACCACACTGAAACAATCATACATGGATCCGATTGTTAATAAGAACGCTCAGGGTGGTACTGTCATCAACAGCAGCTGCTGGGAAACCATACTGACAGCTGCAGTTACTCTGTTGGGGGATGTTAATAAGGGAGCTTTATTCATCAGTAAAAATGGATGAATTTGTTATGTATAGGAACATGAGAGAACCTCAGAAATGGAGTGAGTGAAAGAAACTGAATGAAACTAAGCAACAGGTGAAAACTTGGGTAGTTTTGTCAGTCAGAGGGACAAGGCTATGCTGGCCAGCGAGGGACACATTTTGGTTTCTGTATGTAGCATTTCTAGGAGTGCTCAGCCTCTTGATGTCCATACAGCTGCACAGATGTGCTCACAGTGAGAACTCATTGCGATGCACATGTACAACACATGTTCTTTCTGCATAATGTGCATATGCATAATGAAAAATGATTTATTAAGTAGACTATTGAGAAAATACAAATATACAAAGTTAGTAGGTGGCAAATAGTCATCAAATTTAAACAAACTTTCTAAAAATGGGGGTATTTTGTACAACTCAGTACAAAAGCGTGCTCGTTTCCCCGCCACTCAGACCCTAATAATCACACAGAAACTGTATTAATTACAACACTGTTTGACTTATTAATTCACGCTTCTTATAACCAACTCTTACATCTTGTTTTTTTGTTTGTTTGTTTTTCGAGACAGGGTTTCTCTGTGGCTTTGGAGCCTGTCCTGGAACTAGCTCTGTAGACCAGGCTGGTCTCGAACTCACAGAGATCCGCCTGCCTCTGCCTCCTGAGTGCTGGGATTAAAGGCGTGCGCCACCATCGCCCGGTATCAACTCTTACTCTGTCTCCTTTGGCAGCTGCATGACATCTCCCTGACTCAACCCACTCTCTCTATATATCTCTGTTTGGATTTCCCACCTGGATTTATTCTGCCCTGTCCTAGGCCAAAACAGCTTTATTCATCAATCAAAAAAGCAACACAAAAAAAATTAAAAAAAAAGCAACACATTTACTGAAGGACATCACATATCACAGATAAAACATATTTTCTAGAAAAATACAAAGTACCCTAATAGAGAAAGCAAAAATTTAGAGCATTTTGATTCTAAGTAAAATCAGTAAATGGAAATTATATGATTATATCCTTGGAAAAATCCAAAGGAACAGATGAAAAAGCTTTTTAGAACATTAACAAAATTTAGTAAAGTGTCAGATAATAAAATCATCTTTCAGATATCAACAAACTCCATGGGTGCACACACAGTGGGTGGACTGGAGGACTCCTTAGAGGGCCACATGGAAAGAAAATGGACTTCAAAACAATGAACAAATCATTTCACTCTAACCAGACAGGTGGAACAGTGAACCACAAAACACAGCAGAGAAGCCAATCATTCGACACAACAGTGAAAGACAGATTTACCAGACCTGCAGGGACAGACACTTCCCTTATCCATGGGCTTGGGATCATCAAATGGTCACATGAAAAGGATAACACTGGACCCATTCCTCATCTCTCACATTATGGAACATCCTGAGGTTAGATGTGAAGATTCCTGTTTAATGAGGTACACCAGCACTAGAAGTGAAATTCACGAAAAGGGAAAAATGTGCCTTAGATCTGGGGAGGATTCCCATCTCCAAACAAATCTTATTATCCAGAAGAAACTTATAACTTAAGAATATACAATCCTCTTGTTATCAGAGAGGCTTCATTCAGAAACCAATGGAAACAGATACAGAGATGCACAGCCAAACATTTGGAGGACCTCAGGGAATCCTGTGGAAGAGATGGAGGAAGGATTGTGGGAGCCAGAGGAGTCAAGGACATCACAAGAACACTCATAGAATCAACTAACCTGAGCACATAGGGGTTCACAGAGTCTGGACCAACAACCAGGAAGCCTGCATGGGACTGACCGAGGTTCTCTACATATATGTTACAGCTGTGTAGCTTGATCCTCTTGTGGGTCTCCTAACAGTGGGAGCAGGGACTATCTCTGGCTCTTTTGCAGGTTTCGGGGAACTTATTCCTCATACTGGTTGCCTTGTCCAGCCTTAATACTTGGGGAGGTGCCTAGTCTTACTGCAACTTGGTATGCCATGTTTGTTTGACATCCATGGGAGGCCTGCTCTTTTCTGAATAAAAACAGAGAAGGAAAGGATGCAGCAAGTGGACTGGGGGTGGCTGAGAGGGTAGGAGGGAAACTGCAGGAAGGATGGAAAACAAAATGAGGATGATGATAAAAGTTTTAAAAGAATACACAATTCTCAATAGAGGAATCTCAAACAGCTGATAAACACTTAAAGGAATATTCAAATATGGGGATGTGGTGGGCAGAGGCAGGCAGATTTCCATGAGTTTGAGGCACCTGGTACACAAAGTAAGACCCAGGACTGCCAGGACTGTTTCACAGAGAAACCATGTGTTGAGACACAAAAGGAAAAACAAACAAAAGAAATATTTAATGTCGTAGACT
>NC_022009.1:66635114-66646073 GCF_000317375.1 Microtus ochrogaster
CCCCCCCAAAGACTAACACAGTAAAGAGTAAGGAGTAGGAGTGAAAACAAATAACTACAATTAGACATCCTTAACCATCAGGGAAATGCAAATCAAAACCACTTTGAGTCCATCTTTCAGAACGGCTAAAATCAACAACACAAGTGACAGCTCATATTGGAGGGGATGTGAAGCAAGGGGAACACTCCTCCATTGCTGGTGGGAGGACACACTTGTACAGTCACTTTGGAAATCAATATAGTGGTTCTTCAGAAAATTGGGAATTGATCAACATCAAGACCCAGCTATAACACTTTGGACATATAGTCAAAGGACGTTATATCCTACCACAAGGACATTTACACAACTATGCTTATAGCTGCTTTATTTGTAATAGCCAGAAATAACCTAGTTGTTCCTCAACTGAAGAGCGAATGGGTAACGAACATGTGGTGCATTTACACAACAGAGCATCACTCAGACATTAAAAGCAATGGCATCAGGAAATTTGAAGGCAAATGGATGCAACTAGAAAAAAAAATCATCCTGAGAGTGAAGTATCACAGAGCCACAAAGAAAATTTTGGTATGTATTCATTTATAAGTGAATATTAGCTGTTAAGTAAATGATAACCAAGCTACAATCCATAGACCCACATAGGTGAGGTAAAGAGGTAGAGGAGGTGTGTAGATCTTTAGGGTAATGGGAATTAGAAAAAAATTTTCAAATAGACTCAGGGTGGTCAGGATCAGGTAAAAGGGGAGTTGGGATGAAGAAAGAGAGTTCAGGGAGAGACAACTAGAACTGGGGGCATTAGGGGATGGTGTGGAAACCTAGTTCAGTGGAAACTTCCTGGAATCTGTGGGGATGATCCTAGTGAGGACTCCTAGGAATCGGGTGTGAGGAATCTCAACAGGCCATCTTGTCTAGCCAGGCAAGACCCCCAGTGGTGGGCCAGGGCTGCATTTGGTTGGCAGAGGGAGGTCCCATATAAATCTCCAAACAACCCAGGGGTGATGATAGGACAGAGTGGTGCCCTCCACAAACTGATGGAGGAGTGCATTGCTCCACCCACACAGCTCATTGCATGTGGAGAGGTTGAATGGGTGCCTGCAAGGTGTGCCAGGGCAATGGTGGCATAGAACTGGTGGGATCGGCCAACCAATGTCTGAATTAACTTGAGGCCACTCCATTAGAGGTAGCCCATACCCAACACTGCTTGGATGGTCAAGAACAAGAGACTAAATAGCATAGAAACCTAGGGTATAACCAAACATGACTGGTCTATAATATAAGTAAATAAATAATACCAATGAAGTTATTTCTAATGATATTTTTCTATACTCAAGATCGGTGCCTTGTCCATTGGTCATCAGAGAGGCTTCCTCAGGCAGCAGATGGAAACAGATGCCAGACATTATTTGGAGAGATTTTCTAAATTGGAGGTCTCCATGGGGTCCTTTCCCTCAGAGCTCAGGGAATTCCTCAGAACAGGGGGTAGAAAGACAATATGAGTCAGATGGGTTGAGAACACCAGGAGAATGGTCCACTGAGTCTACCAAGCAAGGCTCTCATGGGCTCACAGAGACTGAAATGGCCAGTATGGGGCCTGCAGGAGTCTGTACCAGGTCCTCTGCATATATGTTGTGGCTGTTAGCCTGGTGTTTCTGTAGGACTCCTAACTGAGGGAGCAGGTGTGTCTTTGACTCTTTTGCCTGCTCATGGGAGTCATTTCCTCCTGTTGGGTTGCCTTGTTCAGCATTGGTATAAGGGCTTTGCCTTGTCTTACTATATTTTGTTTTGTTCTGTTTGGTTGATATCTCTTGGAGGCCTTTCTGAAGGAAAATGGAGGATCTAGGGGAGAGGGGAAGTGGGAGGAGCTGGGAGGAGTAGAGGGAGGGGAAACAGTGGTCAGGATGAACTGATCAGAGTAAAATCTATTTTCAATTTTAAAACAAAAGAATGCATGATTTTCAAAATTTCTATAGCGAAATAAACACTTTAGGAGGAGTAAAAGATCTGGCACATGGAGACCCAAGTTTGGCTTCTCGTGTTCCTATTGAGCAGTTCTAAAGACCCTGACACCCACCTTTTGTGGGTACCTGTATTCTAGTACCTATACACACACGTGCGCGCGTGCACACACACATACACACACACACACACGACAAACATACTTTTAAAAATCTTTTAAAAAAGAAAGGTAGTAAAAAAAACAAACAGACACAAATAAACTAGGCTTATTGATGCAACCTGCATTACTAGGAATTGGGAAGTAGAGGTAGGAAGATCAGAAGTTCAAAGTCAGCCTCAGCTACGTAGCCAGGTCAAGGCTATATAAGACCCTGTTTGGAAAAAAATACTAAAAGAAGGAAAAATAAAGCTTCTAGTAGCAAACTGAGGACAATAGTTGCCACTTACCTAACAAAGACTTAGTAAACCAATATATAAAATATATTGAAAGCTCAAACACCTACAAAAAACAGATGAGCTAGCTTCTGCAAAAGTGACACATAATTGGTCCTGAGTTGTATGAGACTATGCTCAGCTTCCTTCATTACAAAAGAAAAAGCCAGTTAAATGTGCTCTGAGTTGTTGGACAACATCATCTTTGGCTGACAGTAAGCTAAGGCATTCTCATACTTCAGTCCTGAGAAAGGAAGGCTGCTGGCAAGGATGTCAACAATATGCATTCCAGTGCATTTACTTGTTGATACAAATCCCCTGCCCCATAAATATCCACCACAAGTACACAAGAGCAAATGGTGACATTCAAACATGCAGAATGCACAAAACCACTCATTGACTTGGTTTGTAAAAGCATTAAAAATTGCCAACTACTGTCAACAGCTAAGGCCAACCCGGAAGAGTTAAATAAAGTTTGCCATAGTTACACAATGGAGCAATGGGAAGGAACGTGAGGTATTCCATGGAGACTGTGGAGTTCCGTTCAGTGTACAATGCCAGGTAGACAGGCAAGGTGGAAAGAAAATGTATAGTGATAAATGTGTGAATGTGCATGTGTGTGTGTGTGTGTGTGTGTGTGTGTGTGTGTGTGTGTGTGTGTGAGTTGCTAGGTATCTGTTGTGGAAGAGAAAAATCACTGGTACGTTTACAACATGTTATTTTGAATATTCATTTCTTCTAGAATATACTCGAAGGACCAAGGAAACAACTCCAAAAAACAAGAATTTTTTTTGATTTGTGTTTTGTATTTGTGAAACGAAGAAGCACAATGTAGGGAGAGTTTAAGGAAAAGCAAGCCAACAAGCCCGTGCTAGTCACCCCAACTCTGAACAGTAAGCAGAGGAAAGTGCTGGGAGGGGGGGTCTTACTCCTCATTTCAGACCACTGAAAAGCAGTGACCAGCTCCAAAGCTGGAGCCAACCTACCCCCTGCTGCCCAGAACGAGGTCCTATGGGTGCCACTGCTGAAAACAGGACAGCAGTGCAGGAAAAAGCGATGACTTGAAATTCACCGGGTACACGCACATTTTCCAGTCAGTAATGACATTTTAAGAAACTCATCAACTCCTTTTGGAGAACAATAGAAATCCAGCTCATTATTCTGGAAACTGGTTAAAAGGAGGAAGAGTTAACGTTTGTTCAGCCTTAATTACAGGGGATACCCCAAGGTAAATAAGAGCTGGTGAGGAATGTTTCTTTAGAGACGTATTCAAGCTGGTAAATGAAGAAGGGAAAATAGAACAGTGGATTCTGATGCTTTTAATGAATTAATGGGACTTGGCAAGGATCATTAATACCTGCTAACATCTCAAAGAGAGAGACAACCAGGCATTACATGTCTCCTGATGGATGCACACAGTACCACTTAGGAAATAGTCTCACTGAGGAGAGTCAAACCCGGGTCTGATCAGGGCTGTCTGTCAAACTCTCAATTTACAGGAAAACAGGGACCAGAAACCATCCCAGTTAACACTCAAGACACACAAACAGCTATATTCATGCCTGAAAACCTGTACAGAGAGACTCTTAACAAACACCACACGAAAAGAGACAAGCTCCAGGGGAACGCGGCTGGAGCGCTGCTCGGGAAATGTCTGAGAAGGTTGCAGCTCGTGCACACAGCGAGGATTCTACCCAACACAAACATCATATCCCACATCCTGACATCCTTGACCAGAGAGCTAAGAGCAAAAAATATGTTATGGTCCTTATTTTTTTTTTTGTCTGAGAGACATCTTCAGATACTCACAGATAAAATAATAGGATATTTGTACTTACTTTAACAGAATAACAAGGGAACCAGAGGACCACACAGGAAAGATACTTATGGTGTACTATGGGAGGGTAGTCAGAAAGAGGCTTAATTAAGAAAATTGCCTTAACTGTGGGTGGCACTGTCTCGTGGGCTGGGATCTTAGGGTGACTAAAAAGGGAGTAGAAGACGTTCGTCTCTCTTTGCTTCTTGACTCTAAGGAATGTACCCAGCTGCCCCATGTTTGCCCTGACATGATGGACTTTATCTCAAATCATGAACCTCAATAAATCCCTCTTCCCTTAGGTTTCTCTTTCGAGTGACTGTCATGGCAATCGGGAAAATAACACAACGATGAGGCGCTGAGTCTGAGTGATGGGTGCATAGGGATTTATTGTCATAGCCTTGTATCATGTTTGAAATTCTTTGTAATAAATTTTAAAAGTTTGAACTATTGTTTATTTTTATTTGTTAACCCAGTCAAATGTGTTGAGGAACTACTGAGTACTTGAAAAGAAACAGAAAAGAAAGAGAATTTGCATGAATCTGAGGAATATTTTTGGCTTTTGCTTAATTTAAATTTTTTCATACAATGTATTTTTATTATGTTCCTTCCCCTCAGCAGCTCCTCCCAGACTCGCCCACCTTTCTACTAACTCAACTGTATGTTCTTTCCCCCCCCCGTTTTCTCTACCAAAACAAATCAAAACCCACAAACAAAAATCAAAACCGCAAAAGACTAACAAAAGAGGCAAAAATGAAACAAAAATCCACAGCAAAGCGCACTTTGTTTCCTGTGGCCACCTAGGACTGGACATGGGGCCTGCCCTGGAGTCTGGCTGATGTACCAATGACACACCATTTGATAAAACTTTGCCAGCAAGTATCAATGACAAATGGCTTCTTCATTAGAGGTAGGAGACCTTTCTACTTCTCTCTTCGGTGCTGGGATCCGGCTTGAACCTGTGCAGGTCTTAGGTAAGCTGGCACAGTCTTGTGGTTTCATGTAGGCATCAGCCCTGTTGTGCCTGGAAGACACTGTTTCCTTGGCTTCATCCATCACCTCAGGTCCTTCCATGCTTGTCACCTCCCTTGCTGTGCAGATCCTGAGCCGTATTTATAATTGCTGTTTTGAATCCCTTGTCTTGTGCCTCAGCTGAATTGCTTTTCTCGGGGGTTTAACACAATACGGTTGCTGGCTTGTGGAGGAGGCACATTGCTTGGTTGTTCATGTTTGTGTTTTTGTGCTGGGATTTCGGCACCTGGAGTCATGACGTTTGGGGGCGTTTCTTTGTGTCGCTATGCAGGTAGCTGGTCTTGTCTTTGAGGGATGGGTGTTATGTTCCTTGTTTGCTGTTGCTCGCTCAGGAAGCCTGGTGGCGGGGGACCCTGGCAGGGAATGTTTTTGCAGATCAGTGGGTGGCAAAAGGGAGTGGAAACGGGCTAGGAGGAAAGACTGAAAAGGCCTTCAAGAAAGAGCTGGGGGGACTTGGGTTCACACCAAAAGCATCCCCAGAGAATGGAGGTGGGGTAGAAGAAGAAGTTGCTGCAGGTAGGCTGCAGCAGGACAGTGAGTTAGTCTGGAGAGACAGAATTGAAGGACAGGAAGAATAGTGAGAATTGCCTACCTGTGCCCTAGCCCAGCGATACCACTTGGGAGTCCTGGGTAGCAAGTGTTCTTGTAGCTTGGGATGGAGACAAGCTGGAAGGGAAGACTGAAAAGGGCAGTGGGAACAAGGCCTGGGTCTGCACTAAGACCAGAGTCCCCAGGGAATCGGAAGGAAAGTTTGAGTGTAGTGAAATAGAAAAATACGAACAGGTTCTTTTCCAGTAGAGAAATTCTCTCCTACTCAGTCAGATCACATTACAAACATCAAATACTACCAGAGCCAAGACTGATAAGCCCTTTGGGGTGATTATTTCTATCTCCTGGCTTAGCAAAACCAAGGGCTGGAGAAATGGCTCAGTGAGTAAGAAGGGTAGTTGTACAGGCATAAGAATCCAAGTTCATGTGCCCGGCACCCACAAGAAGAGCCAACAATCTGGGCACGTCTGTAATCCTAATGTTGGTACGGTAGAGACAGACGGCCGGTCAGTCTAGCCAAGAGGGTGAGCTTCCAACTCAGTGAGTCAGCCTATGTCAAAGAATAAGGTGAGAATCAGTAAAGGAACATACTAGATGTCATGCACTGACTTCCACGGGGGCAGCTATGTCTGAACATGAGTGCACATAGACACACACACACACACACACACACACACACACACACACATACACACGCACGCACGCACTCACGCAATGCAGGAATGAACAAGCCCTAACCCTTTCACATCAAGTAGAACCTGCCCCCTTCCTTCAGTAAACTTCTAAGGTTAGTGAGCTTGTTTCCAGAAGGCTCAGAACACCCAGCCTTTAGTGAGCCTTCTGCAAAGCACTTTCTTTTCCCACGGTTGGACTTCCTTTTGGTGGGTTTATCCACCCACCATTGGGCCCTATTACTTCTACAGGGTTATGCTATTTGATTAACACACTGTGCACTGTGTTAAAATGCTTCATGAAGTATTTAATATATACATTTATAATATCAATTATTGTGGTTATTAAATTGAAATTCTTTCTGTCATATCAGATATAATTATAGATCCTGTCCAACATTTTAATTAGCCCTGGTTACGATTTATCTTTCATAATATATGAAAAGAGAATGTAACTTTTCTCCAAAGAATTCAACTTGAATTAATCATTTATATATCTCCTTTACATTTTTTTTTGAGACAGTCTCATGTTGCCCACACTTTCTTTGAACTTCTCTTTCTGCCTCTACTTCCCATGTTCTGTGACTACAGACCTGAACCACTGGGTTCCACTTATCATCTCATTTTTAATGTTGTTTTTCTTTTTATTATAAAAAAAACTAAGCCTGGACTCAGGAAAACATGGAGATTACACATTGAAGAGTTAGATTTGAAACAGAGCTTTAAATGAATAAAAGAAGACAATGAGACATAAAGAGACACGATAGTTCTTCCATGAATTAAAGTATTGTTATGTAGTTCAAACACAAGAATAGAATTAAGTAGGACCATTTTGGTCAGCTTTATGAGGCAGCAAAAGTCTTGTAAAAGGTTAAAAACAGGTGAAGTGTCTGAAAGCCAAATCAGTTACGTTTAAAAGAAAATGATAAGCTCATCACACATTAATAATACATAAATACATACATGCTTATACAAAAGCAAATGCAGAAGGGAAGCACTGAGGCCTTTCTACAGTGGTTTCTCTGATAATAACACTCAAGTGTAAAAGTAATATGTATATGTTTTGTAGACACTGAGATGCTCATGTTTCCATCAATGGACTGGTACAAGTGGTGCCTGGGGACTGCATGCACTAAGGGTTCCGATCACAGAGGCAGGCAGGAATACCATCCAAAGCCACTGGATCGGTCTTTGATCCTGTGGAGCAGAAACAATTACAAAGCTCCAGCCAAAACACAGCAGAGCAGAAGGAATACTCAGCATAGCTGTTTCAGATGCATCTGTGAGTCTTTCGTGGTAAATTGTAAAATATTTACTGCAGTTGATTCTAGACTTCCGGATCTTGGAGACACATAAGAAAATGTTTTAAAGAATCGTGTTGACAAAGGGTTACCACATTTCTCTTTCCCAAGTCAATGTACTTTAAATTACTATCTGCTGTCTTTGTCATTTTTATTCAAAATGATATTTTAATGAAAGAAAGAAAGATAATTTCAAAAAGAAAAAGAAAACAGCCCCTCTCCCATCATACAGACAGTCTAATGATAGATATCACTCAGGCTCCCATCTTCACAGAGCTGGGGTTCTTTTATTAAACTCTCTTAAGATTCAGATTTTATAAATAACCCATGTGCACCATAAGAAAACTTGGTGGGGGGAAGCACAGAAAATCAGAGAGGTAAAAATAATTTGAATCTCTCCTCTAAAGATAGCCATAGCTTATCACAATTTCAATGTGCCATTTTCATGGGTAATTGATAACTTTTATAACAAAATTATTATTCTATAATTAATAATTCTATTACCACTATATCATAAACACTTCTCAAGAATGTTATATGTGTATCCTTCTGCAATATAATGTTAATAGGTACATAGTAGTAGTATGTTTGAGGGCTTTGTTGAAAATAGACTTTCATACACTATATTCTGAACAGTTTCCCCTTTCCAAACTCCTACCAGAACCTCCCCACTTTCCCATCCACACAACTCCATATGTTTTTCTCTCTCCTCTCAAAGACATAATAAAAGAGAAAAAGCAGATTGAATATACACACATACACAAACCCAAATCCATAAAACACAAAGTCAGAAACTATAACGTATAAGCAAAAGGATAATGAATAAAAAAGATATGCCCAAACCAAGTGATATGAGACAAAAGTCTACAAAAATACCCTTAAGTTTTTTTCTGTGTTGGAATCTACTGCTGGGAAAGAAGCTTACCCTTAAGTTTGGTTAATAGACCCAGTGAGACTCCAGTGGAGAGAAATAATTTTCTTTGCAAACAAATGTGAAATGGCGATAGCTTCTTGCTTAGGGATGGGAACCTGTGTCCACTGTCCCCTCGTAGAGCTGAAACACTGGCTTGAACCTGTGCAGGCCTGTGAATGCTGCCATGGTCTCTGAGAGTTTCTATGTGTGTCAGTCCTGGTGTGTCTGGAGGACACATTTTCTTTCAAGTCATCCATCCCTCTGGACATTCTTTTCACCTTCTCTTCATAGTTCCCTGAGCTCTGAGGGGAGGGGTTGATGAAGATATCCCGTCTAGAACTGAGTGTTCCAAACTCTCTCAGTCTTTGCATGTTTTTAGTTGTGAGTCTCTGTTAGCTCCTATCCACTGCAAGAGGGAGTTTTTTTGTTTGTTTGTTTTGTTTTTTTATGGTGGCTGAGCAAGGCACTGGCCTATGTGTAGAGCAGAAGGTCCAAAGGAGTCATTTTATTGTGGTGTGTTTTTGATAAAACAGTGGCATTTAATTTTTCTCGAGGTGCATATCCTATCCAGGCCCTGGTTCTTGGCCAACTAAGCAGTGTCAGGCATGGGTTCCATCTCATGGAGTAGGCCTTAGTTTTAATCAGAGAGTAGTTGGTTACTCCCAAGCATTCGTGCTTCTATTGCACCCGAATATCTTACCAGCAGATCGCTGTAGATTGTAGAATTTGTAGCTGGGTTAGTGATGACCTTAATCATCTAGTAGCTTGCAGAGTACCATTCAGAACCAGGAACACTGCTCAGTAGGGGTAAACGTTCTAGTTAAGCACTAGCTCAACTATGCTATGTCAATGAGATAAGTTAGTTTTGTTTTCAGCAATAGGGACTTACATCAGTTTGTGGAAAACAAAAACCCAACAGCTTTGGCAATAGCCTGAGATGTTTGAGGCTTTCCTTGGGATCCCTTTGGCCAACAACTCTGCTAGTTGTAAATTGCTGGCTCTAGAGATGTCACTTGGTAGAAAGAAAATATGTCTAATTGGGGCTTTGTATCCCTCAATACTTGATGACTCCATTTATATTTCTTTCATATGTATATGTACATATTTTAAAAGGCTTCAACTGTAGTAGGCATCCATATGACTCCTCAAACGGTTCTTAGTGTTAACTGTCCCCACCTCCACTCATCTTCTGTTCCTTCTTTCCCTCTTCCATTTAATTCCCCCATTTCAGGTTCTCTCCTATTTCTACAAAACTATTCATCCTATTTCCTCTTGCTTGACAGATCCTTCCCTCCCCTCTGTCCCTTACTATTTACCTAATCTCTGTGATTATATGCATTGTAGCACACCTATGGAGTGCTTAAAAGCTAACAGTCATGGGGAAGTGAAACATGCAATGCTTGTCTTTTGGTGTCTGGGTTACCTCACTCCGTTTGATTTTTTTCCTAGTTCTACCATTAACCTGCAAATTTCGTGGTTTCATGTTTTGTTTTCTTAACAGCTGAGTTATATTCCATTGTTGTAGGAGGCCATTTGTTTGTTTCCAGCTGCCTAGACTCAAAATAACCACACAGAAACTATATTAATTAAATCACTGTTTGGCCTATTAGCTTTAGCTTCTTACTGGCTACCTCTTACATCTTAATTTAACCCATTTCTATTAATCTATGTATTGTCACTATGCTGTGGCTTACCAGCAAGTTTCCAGCTTGGCTGTCCCCAACAGTGGCTACAAGGTGTCTCCCTGACTCTGCCTTCTTTCTCCCAGCATTCAGTTTAGTTTTCCTGCCTACCTCTATTCTACCCAAGACAGATTCTTTATTAACCAATAGTTTCACAGCCAACAGAGGGGAATCCCACATCATTCCATCATATAAATGTACCATGTTTTCATCATCCATTCATCTATTAGTGGACATCTATGCTGTCACCAATTTCTGGTTACTATGAATAGAGCAGCAATGTCCATGAATGAGCAAGTGTCTCTGTAGTAAAATGTGGAGTCCTTTGGGAATATACCTAAGAGTGGTATACTGGATCTTGGGTAGATCTATTTCCAGGTTCCTGAGGAACCACTACACTGATGTCCATAGTGGCCATACAAGTTTTCACTCCTACCAGCAATGTAGCAGTGTTCCCCTTACTCAACACCCTTGCCAGCATACACTATCATTTATGTTATAGACTTTGGCCATTGTAGTAATAGGAGTGGCGGGGCTGAGTCCCCAGCATCCCAGCCGCTTGGCTAGCTTATGCCCCGAAATAATTACACGGACACTGTATTCTTTTAAT
>NC_022009.1:66646768-66674457 GCF_000317375.1 Microtus ochrogaster
GACTGGTGAGGGAGGGGGAGAGGGGGAAAGGGGAGATAAATGGGAAGAGGAGGGGAGGAGGTGAAAATTTTTAATAAATAAAAAAAGATGAATAAAAGGAATGTTGAATATTCTAAAGGTGTTTCTCAGCTTTGTGTTTTATCTTTAGAGGACCCATTGTTTATCTCTGCTGTGGGAAGTCCTTCAGCCAGTAACTTTTAAGATACAAGCCCACTTTGGGTGTGATCTCATGTACTATAAATGAAGACAAAAAGCATGTGGGCCTCTTGGTTGCTAGATTTGGTTCTGGTTCCTATCACATGCAGAGGACTGTAGACTGCTACTCTTTCTGTGAGTTTATCCTCAGATAAATAAACCTTTATTATACTCCATTCTGGGCTATTGTGGAAATATTTTCTAGACCTACAAAAATGGGAGCATTTTTCAGATAGACTCCATTTCCTGGCTGCAAGCAGCTGCACAACTTTTTAAAAAACTGGCTTCCTGGTTCATGCTGGTGTCACAGAACAGCTCTGGCTCTTTGAGGAAGATCCTGTTATGGAGCATTTAAATGCAGTTTGTGAGCAGAGTGCTACAAATTGCTTAATGGTGACATAGACCCATTGAGTTGCTGGTGTTAGGGTGATGAGCATGGCTCACAGAGCTGATGGTGAACACACCTCCACCATGTTGGACAGGGTAGAGCCAAAAGGCAAAACAGCTTTAGTACTAGCCACGCTGCTTAGCTTAAGAAGTGTTTCTGGTCAGAAAATGATTACAGATAAGCAATGAAGACAGAGTCACATGAAAAAGACTTCTGAATGGGTCACAGTGTTGGACAAATGTACATAGACTTAGGAAAGATAGGAAAAAGAGTATAGACAGTTATAAAAAGAAATAGTTTTAAAAATAAAACAAAGTCTTTAAAGAGACAGCAAAAGTAATATAAAAGAGTACAGACAACCATAGATTAAAGGAGTAAAGATAAATAAGCCAGGTAAATATGGTTGAATTATGTATATTATTGTGTTTGCTTTAAATTTTTTGACTGCAGAGAGATATTTGATTCTGGGGACTGCTAAGCTAAACCAACAAAACATATCTTCACTTCAAACTTTGGGTCTAAGGATATGTTGATTTGGAAAATAGGTTCTGCATTTGTTTCCACAGAAGATGAGAACTTGGGGATTCCTTCCAGGCTATTGTGGTTTGATTTTTATAAGACCCCACAAAAGGTCTCTGTGAACTCCTAAAACTACTTCATCCAACAAACAGCAGGAAGTAATTTGCAAAAAACTATGCCCAAATTCCCAAAATGATTGTTTATAAATGTTTGTTTTTGTTTTAAAAGGGTTGGTTATAAGTGATTAATGATTACAGTCAATTTCTAAAATAGATAAATAAATAAAGGGGGATAGGATATATAGAGATGAATACTTTATATTGTTGTGGATGTTGGCCTATTGATACAAATTTAAGGCCAGTTTGCTACACTGTGTATATGTATTTCTGCTTTTGTTTAAGGTATTGTGCTTGAGCAGCTCATTTAAAAATTTAATGTATGGTTAAGAAATACAGATTAATAGATAGACATCTGTAATAATCAAACATTGTAATTACATTAGTTAGGTTGTCTAGATGTACAGAGATATATTTCAGATAGATAGGTGATCTTCAAGCATTTCAAAGAACTGTAGAATATGGCATTTAAATAACTTAGGATTCTGTTGATGTGAGACATGATTGCTCCTGGCAGCACTGATCTATTCCTAAGAAATGTTGGGCACTGAAGATACTCCACTTGGAGCTTGTTTTCTTCTTAGCAAAACTGGTCTTTGGGCAAAGAACTACATTTGCCTTGACCATTGACAAACTACATGGTGTCTAGACTGGACAAGCAGGATACAAGAGTAAAAAGACTGCCAAACCTTGCCAAGACAGGGTAAGATGGTCTTTCAAATTTTATTGCCTCTGAAAATGGTCTGTCAGATACTTTAGGCCTTAGCCAAAGTTGGTTGCCCCAATGTTGTAAATGATACTTTGGTTGATTGCCCATGTAGCCAGCTGTCTTTGTCATTTATTGTACATTGTGGAAGATGCTTGATTGCATTTCCTGGGCTGCTAGATTTGGTTTCAGTTCCTAGCACATGCAGAGGACTACAGATTGCTACTCTTCCTGTGAGTTTATCCCTAGATAAACAAACTTTTGTTATACTCCATTCCAGGTTATTGCAGAAATCTTTTATACACCAACATATCTTGATACCCCCTTCTTTCAATGGATTGTTTTTATGCAGTTTTTCTTAATTCTTCATTGGTAAAGATCTTTACCCATTCTGTAGACTACTAATTTGCCCAAATGATGGTGTATTTTGTCATATAGAAGCTTTTCAGTTGCATGAGGTTCCATTTATTTATTGTTAGTCTAAATACCCATGTTATGTGCATCCTCTCTAGACAGTCTTTTTCTGTGCCAATGGGTTCAAGACTATTATCCACTTTCTTTTCCAACAGAGTCAGGGTATCAGGTCTTATGTTGAGGTCTTTGATACATTTGGAGCTAAGTTTTGTACGGGGCAATAAGTATGAATTTTATTTGCATTCTTCTACAAGCAGGCATCTAGTATGGCCAGCATTGTTTGTTAAAGATGCTGCCTTTATGGTAGTACACAAGGTGTCCTAGGGTATATGGACTTATGTCTAGGGCTTCAATTTTATTTTATTGAATTATTGCATGTCTGTTTTTATGTCAATATCATGCTGTTTTTAGTTGCTGCAGCTCTGCAGCACAACTTGAAATTAGGAATGGTGATACTTTCAGCAATTATTTATTACTTATGTTTTCTGGGGGGGTTGATTTGTTTGTTTGTTTTTAGCTATCCTAATCTTTTTGTGTTCCCATCTGAAGCTGAAAATTGTCCTTTCAAGTTCTGTGAAGTATTGTGTTGGAATTTTCATGGGAATTCTGTTGAAGCTATAGATTGTTTTCAGAAGGATGATCGTTTTTGCAATATTAATGTTGCTGATCTATGAGCATAGAAAATCTCTCTATCTTCTGATATCATTTTCAATTTCTTCAATGTCTTAAAGCACACAGAGAGCCACCAAAGAAAGAAAATCACAGACCAATATCTCTTATGAACATAAATACAGAAATTTTCAATAGAATACTTACAAATTAGATGCAAGAACCTATCAGGCAGTTCATCCACCATGATCAAGTAGGCTTCATCCCAGAGATTCAGGATGGCTCAACATACATAAATGAACAAATGTAATTCACCATGTAAACAGACTTAAAGACAAAATGCTCATGATTTTGTCTTTAGATGTAGACAAAGTTTTTGACAAAAATCCAATATCCCTTCATGATAAAAGTCCTGGAGAGATTAGGGATACAATGGATATGCCTCTGCATCATAAAGGCAATTTACAGAAAGCCTCCAGCCAGCATCAATCTAAATGGAAAGAAACTTAATGCATTTCCATTAAAACGACAAATAAGACGAGGTTGTCTTCATACCTATTCAATCTAGTACTTGAAGTCTTATCTAGAGCAATGAGACAACTGAAGGAAATCAGGGGGCTACAAATAGAATAGGAAGAAGTCAAAGTATCTTAATTTGCAGATGACATAATTTTATATGTAAACAACCCAAAATTTTTGACAAAGAAACTTCTATAGATGAAAAAGATTAACACTTTTATCAAAGTAGTAGGATTACAAAATTATCACACAAAAGTAGGTACCTTTCCTATATACAAATGGCAGGCTGAGAAAGAAATCAGGGAAACAATACCTTTTGCTTTAACTTAGCAAAATATATCTTGGGATAGCTCCAACCAAGCAAGTGAAAGACTTGTATAATAAGAACTTTGAGACTATTAGTAGTATATTTGTAAAAAATAGAATATTTTTCCTATATCTGTCCTCTAATTATTGACCATTAGGTTGCTTTGTGTGAAGTGGTTATTATTTTTCCCTTTCTCTCTTTCCCAGTATAAACAGTATTTGGATTTCCTTGGGGCTGTAGCCTATGGTATAGACAAGGACTCTAGCTTGAGGCATAGACAAGGTGTAGTCATAAATGGTTATGTACTTCCTGTCATCCTTCACATTAATACTGATTCTCAGCCTCTGACTGTCTCAGGGTTAGATGCTTCCCATCACCCACTAACGATCTGGCTCCTGTTGGGGGACACAGCTCTTCTCACTAGTTTTCTCTGAGCACAAGGATGTCTTCCAGAAACTGACAGTGTCCCTAATAAGTAGTCTGTACTCTCTCATTTATGTTTGGAAGAATCCTAATTCGACTTCTCTTTTGTATTACTCTGCTCTGTAGATTCAGATATCTTGCTTCTTAACCCATATTTCCAAGCCCTGAGACTAAATCTTTCAGCTTTTACCAGGAGCCCTCTTCCCAGACTGAGGATGCTGGCAGTGTGGTCCTGAGAGCTCACTCCTCCTCACCCATACTTCATAAGCTTAGACAGGACTGCCACACTGGGGGATGGATAATAAGCACATCTGTTCACTTGGGATACATTTTCAGATATGACTGTGTGCATTCTTATGGTTCTTAATGTCCAACTCTCAAGCAAGCTCCAACATTTTAGAGTTGGAGTGCTTGGATACAGTTCCAATCAAGAGGTGGAGAAGTTAAAGAGAAGGGTAGAGTGGCTTATACTACAATCTAAATGGTGTCTGCATAAGAACAAATCTGGACACACAGATGGTGAATGTGGCATCCATAAGCTAAGGAGAGCAACCGAAGAGAAAACATATCTATTTCTAGATTCTCAGCCTCTAGACCACTAGAAACAATTTCTTTCGTATAAGGCACCTGCCTGTCAAACTTTGATAGGTCAGCCTTGGAAAACTGATGCAAATATATTACCCCCAATCTGGGCAAATCCCTATCTGCATCTCAGATCACACTCATTCCGCCAGAGGATCCCAGAGCACACACTGGAGAAGTCCAGAGAGCCGTGAGCACCAACTCCGAGCAGTAGGGGCAACGGTTCATCCCAGGGTTTTCAAACAGGAAAATGCTGAGTCTTAGACGGGGTACTGCAAAGAGACTGAGAAGACACTGGGTCCTCAGATCCATCCCAGGAGAAAACGTGAAAATGGAGACTTTGTATTGAGTTCCAACTTGAAGGGATTTAAAACAATATGGAAACAAATACGGGCGTGTCCATGAAGGGGTTTCTAGATTAGGTTCTGTGAGGTGGGAAGATCCTCCTTAAATGTAAACAACATCACTCTATGGTTTGGGGTCTCAGACCTGATCAAAAGGAAGAAGCTCGCTGAATAGAAGCATCCATATCTTGCCACTGAGGCAATATGAGCAGGTGCCTCACCTCCCTAGCCATGCTGAGCTGTGAGCCAAAGGAAGTCCATTCTTCTGTAAGTTGTGCTTTTGTTAGATATTTAGTCACCACAATAAAAAGCAACCAATGTACCACAGAAAAGAAAAAAAAGCCAGGTGTGGTGGTGTGTTCTTGTAACCATAGCAATGGGGAAGTGGAGACAGACAGACTTCGGGGTTACCAACTTGCCAACTTAGCCCTTTTAGTGACTTTCAGGCCAATGAGACACCCTGTCTCAAACAATAAGGTGGATGAAATCTAAGAAATGGTAGCTGAGGTTGTCTTTTATCCTCTATGTGCGTGTGTGTGTGTGTGTGTGTGTGTGTGTGTGTGTGTGTGTGTGTCAGGGAGGACTTCTCACCGCTCCTCCTCCTCAGCCTCTCCTTGTCGGGACGCCATGGTTCTGATGATGGAAACTATGGTAGCTAGAGGATAACCTGTAACAGGACTCACCCTACATCCAGCAGGTTCATGCTGTGTTCTCTAAAGGATCAGCACGAGTAAAGCCAGTCAACCCCGTCAACAGCCCCACAAGGTTCCTTACTGGTCTTTTTAAAAATTAGGTTCACAAGCTAACATCAGAAACGGATGGACTTTCCATAAACTGTGATCACCTGGGCCAAACCACAATTTTTTTTAAATGGTTCAAAAAGAACATCTTAGTTTCCTAGGGAATTTTTAAGAGAAGAAGATATATTTCATTCAGAACCTGGGCAGGCTTGCCTGTTGTTTCTGTGAAATTAGGCTGGCTGGGGAGACCAGGGAGATGTGGAGGAGCCTCCAGGTGATGGTGTGTACTCAGGGCAGACCCTTTCAGGTGTGTCAGGCTGTGGGAGTGGGTCTTCCCAAGGTGTGTGGGACAGAGATGAGATGATCATCTGTATAGCGAAGGCCTGCCGCCTCCCAGGAGCAAGGAGGAACCTGTGCTGACCCAGAGAGCCTGGAAGGGATACTGGGCTATCCGTTACCCACCTCTCCAGGGTGAAGAACTGTGGGACTAGAAGAAAGAGAAGATGGGCTAGAGAGGTGAGTTCTGTGTAAACACATCTTCATTCGTTCCATGGCTTTGGGTTCCTTGTACAGCTCACTGCACTGAGCCCTGGATTCCTCCTTTTTGAATGTGAATAACAGCCTTGTAGGTGGTAGGGAAAATTGGAGGCAATATAAATGAAGGGCTTTGCCTGAGAAGCCAACAAAGAAAGAGCAAAATATGCTCGTTGCTCTGGAGGTGGGGCTGGCCAAGGCAGTGCAGATGCTCATTCCGGACAGATGGGTCGTTGACACAAGATTTCATGCAAAGAAGACAGGGGTTCAGAGGCCACCAGAAAGGCCCCGGCTCAATAGACTGACTACACAGATGGCCAGTTGTGGTCACTGAATGCCTGGAGTAGGGTTAGCCTTGAGTTGAGGGTCTGAGGACAGAACGCCCGCGGAGAATGGATTATCTCTGTTCTTCCCCATCTCTGCTGGGCACAGTCAGACACGCAAGAGCCCCCTCACTCGGCAGCCCTGACACTGGCACCCGCAGTTCTTCTTCTGGAATCTGATGGAGCCAACCTTATTCAACCTGTCAGAACCAAAACCTCTTCCCTGACCATGTCTTTTCTCCTAGGCTTTGGATTCTGGGCTGTGCTTTAGTGGCATGACGTGCGCATGCGTCTCTATGAGGCGATCTCTAAACTCCAGTCTCTGAACTTTCCTTTAAGCTTCCATCATAACACACACTTGATTTCCCTTCCTGATTAGGAATATTCCTGGTGGCATTACTGGATTTTCTAAGAGCACTTATGGCAGGATGAATGTGTAAGACAGACCTCACACGCAAATCAACTCATGGTTAGAAGCACACAGTGCCAAATGCTCTCCCTGTGTGGATCCTGCAGGGGACAGTCATATCTACTTCTTTTACTGTCAATGTCCTGAAATCTAGATTCCTAAACTCTGGGGTTTGCTTAACATGTTGGGACCCGTAGGAACACACTCCATCCACTTTGCCCAATCCCCCACCTTTCATTGATGTTTTACTTCCTCTGTCTTCCCATTTAAATAGAAAATGGCTGCATTTGGAATGAATTCCTCATATGTTAGGTCACGAAGAAATCATTTGCAGGTTTTTAAATCTGGAGGAGAGGAGGCATTGTGGTTATGGGGACCAAGTGACTGTGTCATCTATCAGGCATAAGGGTCAAAGAAATTTCCAGCTTAGAAATAAAATAGAAGCCATAGCAAGGGGCGGCCTCGGAAACTGCTTCCCCAGGGGCGCTGCTCCAGCGCTCTCAAAATTCCTTTCCAATAAAACTCTTGCCATCAAGGTGCCTGGCAACCAGATTTGGCGTCATGCTGTTCTTCAGACAGTCTCTGTTCCCATCTGTCACACACTGGTGTGAAAAGCCAGGTAATGCCATAAACCACGCAGAAGCCTTTCAGTTCCCCTAGGGTGACCCACAGAGTGGCTCCTGTTGGGATTCCTGTTAAACCCTGCTAAATACTGGCTGGTACTCCATGACCATTTATGAGACTTCTACTTGGTTTTTTGAAATGCCCTATAGTCTTATTGCTTTTATCTTTCCTTCCCTTTTATTGATTTTTCTCCTTAAGACTTTAATTCACTCTTCTGCAGTTGGTGCAGTCAAGAGCAAAATTCTGCAGATCACCTAGAGGTAACATTCTAACCCAGGCTGGGCCATGCGCATCTCACATAAGAACACCAGCTTCCTGCAGATAACTGGTCCTTTCCTGCTTTTTAAACCCTTTTGGCCTCTTTTTTCATTCCCCCCCTTACTATTTGAGACTTAATCTTGCTTCAGCTTTATTCTTCATGCTGAGCTCATGTGAAATGTGCCAATAATTGCTACCAGCTAAATCTGGCCTCATCATTCTGAAAATTCCTCATTGAAATCAGCCCCGTGGAATGGGATCTGGCCATTTCTTCAGGTTGAGACGACATCTGGGATGCAGCTCCCCTGATGCAATGGAATGGATGTGTAGGTCATTCTCGGGGGAGTTCAGCTGTATTTCGAGAGGTAAGGACATGGAAAACTTAGCAAAGTGAGTTAACAAATGTTACTTAATTTGATGAAAATGTCACGTGAGCAGCAACTAAACCAATGTGGGGTTCACAGGTACGGAGAACAAGTCTCTATTTTCCAGAGAGGCATCTACCAAATTCAACACGTATTTCCTGAGCTCTTCAGAGCGTTAGTCACTGTCGAGATGAGCCTGGTCACAGTAAATGTGGGTGTGTTATAAACATGCAAACAAACGAGAGAAATTGTGATTGACTCTAGGTAGGTGGCTGAGGAGGCTTTTGGAGGGAGGTGCATTTGATAGTTTAGATGGTGTGTCTTCAAATAAGACCATCATTTTTGCCTTTTCAATGCCTAGCTTCATTCCCTAAGCTAAGGCACAAATATAATTGTCACATTAAGTCATGTGTAGTCCTGTCACTTACAAGGCCCTGGCAACATTTCCCAACTTCTTCTAATTTTTCTCTAAATAGCACTGAGAGTTAGAGATGAGAGGCACACAAAGCACACCCACACAGGTTAAAGTGGGCCTTCTTCATCTCCCATTTCCCTTCTTAGTGCACAGCTATCAACCCTGTGCCTAACTCCAGCTGCCCCTTGTCAATCACTAGCTCCTAAGGAAAAAGCATGAAGTTGAAGCTTGAGGAGATAGCGCAATGGGATAATGCGTGCTGTGCAAACCTGAGGGCCAGGGTTTGGAATGGAGCACCCACTTCAAAAGCCACGTGTGGATGGACAGTTGCCTTTAACTGCAGCACTCTGGGGACCAGAGACAGAAGACCCAGCTCTTTTTCTGTCATTGACCACTGAAGAACCTCCTTCTGGGGGAGCATGGCTGCTTCGACCACATCCACAGTGGGCAGAGTAGGAGCTGAGCCTAGAAAGAGCAAGCACCAGCTTGATGGGGAGAGCAGCTAGGGGGCGGCAGCAGCGTCCTGTGTCCTGTGCACATGGCACAATCTCCTGACTTTCATTATGAACTCATTCCACTAACTAATATAATTCAATTAATAATCTACTGTTACTTATAATTTAGACTATTGATGTTATTTGATCTCATTCACCACCCAAAGAATGGTGTTCAAAAATGGAGGCATTGAGGCAGTTAGAAACTTGTCGAAGATGTCACAGCTGGCTCCAAGAGCCATGCCAGCCCCACAGTGACTCCAGGCTCAGCTCCTACCTCTGCCCACTGTGGATGTGGCTGAAGGAGGTTCTTCTGTGGTCAACAACACAGTAAGAGCTCTGTGACAAAGCCAGCATTTCCCTCAAGCTCTCTCATGTTCCATTCAGAGAAGGACATAACTTTTCAAAAACCTGGATGTCTCAACGTCTACCTTTGGGTTCATTTTCTGGGTATAGAACAAGTTAAGAGCACATTGCTTGTTTATGATCCCCATATTCATAAAAATGGGCAATGCCTATGTATCCAGACAGCTCCAAAATGCAAGCTCCACTACGCATGGACCCAGTGCTTAGCCAGCACCCCTCTGTGGGTGGACTTCCTGTGTGCTTCTGCAGCAGAGAGGAAGAGAAAAAGAAAGAAGAAAAGGAGGAAGTAGAGAAAGAGAAGGAACAGGAGGGGTTGGAAAGGGTGCAAGAGGAGTGGGGGTAAGAGAGGAGGAGAAGAAAAAGAGGAGTAGGGGGAGTGGGGGAAGGCAGGAAGGGAGGAGGAGCAGGAGAAGAATTGGAGAAGCAGGAAGAAGGGAGAAGGGGGCAGAAAAACAGTAGGCAAAGGAAGAGGAGGAGTGAAAAGGACTTGGAAGTGCAGGACGAGGAGGGGCAGGAGGAGGAAGAGGAGGAAGAAGGAACCATTGGCAGAATTCCAGGTTCTGGGGACCTCTAGCGTTCCCCAGAACTTGGGAAATAAAAAAAAATCAGGCTCGGGCTGTGCAGGTTCCAAGTCACAGGGCCTTCATGGCTGGCAAGCATCAAGCCGGAAGCTCTGCTGAATAGAGCCCTAAATGTTTTTTTGTTTGACATTCATGCTTAACAGAAAATGATGAATCCATTAGCAACCCCTTCCGTTGCCAAAAGAAACAGACTCACACTCGGCGATTGCTTTCACTGTGCTATCAAGCCGCCACATGCTCGGCTCACAAGGCTGACAGTCATCCATCACTTTCAAATGGGTTTAGAGGTACAGTTGTCTTTGTCTGAAGTGTGTGGACGTGTCAGCATGAATGAGGCTCATTAAAACAGACTGACCCAAACAGCTTAAATGGGATTCACAGTAGGGGGAAGAGTGTTTTATTTGAGGTTTGTTTGGAATTATTTTGAAGTTTGTCACTAATTTTAAAAAACAATGGGCTCATTTTCCTAACTCCTTGTGCATCCCTAAGATGTGTTCAAGAGAACAAATAGCTATATTATACACTGACTCAAAAACATGCTCTTTGGGAAATGAATAAAAAGATCCTATGATTATGAAATTTCAAGAGTTCCCTTGTGCTCTAGAACAGGGCACATTGAAACAACTCTGCAAGCCCCCCCCCCCCCCCCCCCCCCCCAGCCGTTTTCTGCCAAGCCATAAATGGCATCTTTGGACCTGTTTTGTATCATCTCAGTTGGCCTCTCAAGGAATGCATTCCAAAGTCAGTGATTCCAAAAATGGATTAAATCCTCCATAAAATGGGTTTAAATATTGTGAGCGAGGCACCTGGCCATACACATCTGGGCCTTTGCAGAACATCACTGGATTCTGAACACTTCAAGATGTTCAATAAGGTGGGATGTTGAATATGACCAAACTCATCTCCGGTGTGAGCCTCTGGGTTCTGTCTCTCTGTCTGTCTCTCCCCACCCCACCCCCGGCATGCTCTCTCCCTGTCCTTTCCTTTCTACTCTAAATTGGTATTAAATTCATATAGAAATGTAAATAGGAGAAATCTCATTTATTATGCAGACCAGTTGACATGTCAGACTCTTCAGCGTGGTGAATGTGGCTGATGTTGCTGGATTAACTATAACTTCAATTTACTGCATCCAGCAAACCGACCGAGCCTCGTGGCAGACCACGTGTGTGTACGGGAGAAAGTTTAGTAGGCTCCAAGGGAACTTTTCAACCAGCAGAAAAGAATTTCAACATTTGAATCGAGACTTGTCCTGGTATATGCTGACTGGATCCTCACATTGTCTCCACCGTCTCTGTCTCTTTCTCATTGCAGACGTCAAAGACTCAGGAAACCAAAGCTAGAGACCTCTGGGGCTTCAGGCTGGGTCTCAGGATCCCCAAATTCCTACGCATCCCCAACACCGCCCAGCTGACTCCCTGAGCACCTCCGAAGCCTTTGCCACAGCAATGGATAGTGTTGAAAGTGAGAGATGGAAATGAAACTACAAAGACCGAATTTCATTAATTATGGTATTGTAAATGTGCTTTAGTGAGGATAATTTCTTCGTCTTCACGCCATAATACCCCACAAGCCTTTCAAATTTCTAAACACTGTCAGCACGTTTACTGCATCAATGTGTGGTATGCACTTGCCTTACGCCCCATCTTTCCTGTCAGGGGCTAAAAAGAGCTCTCACTGATCTGACTGAATTAGCCAGCGTCCTCATTGCTTCCTGTCCCTGTTCCTCCCGCAAATACGTTCAAGGCAAACATTAAAATAACACATTTGCACTTGAAATGGAAAGTAAAATGAAAGCAATTTTTAAGACCCTGTGGCTCCAACCCACCAACCACCAATTCAAAGCGAGCCTCTTGTCTCCTAGACCCCTTTGATCAAGTTGCTAAGTGGCCTGATGAGTCGCAAGCCCACAGGAGGAAGGAAGAGGAAAGGGGAAGAGTTCAGGACCTCGTTCTCTCTAGAGACAACGGGCATCTCGTGTCTCAAGACACTTGGGGGTTCAAGGTCTGACGTCATGGAATGGGAACGCAGAGCATGGCGAGTGTGTGGCTTCAGAGGGAAAGTGAGGACCACAGAGCTCCTATAGCGAGCATTTCAGAATGGCTGATAAAGGGCCAGGAAGACAGTCGATGAGCCGCAGGACCTGTTTGATCTCCAGGAACAATGCTAAACAAAGCTACATATGGTGGCATGTGCTTGTAATCCCAGAGCTGAGAGGCCAAGGCAAGCAAATCTCTGGGGCTCACTGGCCAACCAGCCAAGCCAACTTAGCAAGATCCAGGACAATGAGAAACAATGTCTAAAGTAACAAAAACAACAAAACAAGATGAACAGTATTTGCGTGGAGACGGAGGAGGAATGACCCTTGTGGTTTTCCTCAGCATCTACAACAAACACACACACGTGTATTCATACCACACCACATGCATGGGAACCACACAAACATGTATACATCACACACACACACACTTGCACACACAATTAAAACAAAACAAACAAACAAACAAACTTGCTAGAGAGTGAATGCGTAGGTAGATCAGAAGAGATGGAATGACGTCATGCTTCTAAAGTTCATGCTATGAACTCGCTGGTGCAGAGGTCTGCATTTCTGATCAAAACCCATGCACCAGGTCAAAACTTGGCATTGACGCCATCAATTGCTATGCTACTTACAACGACGTCCTTGATGCTTAGGTGGATAGATCAACATCACTGATGTGTGGTGACTGACACCATAACCACATACGATCACGATTCGGGCATTAGAATCTGACTATGGTTTGGTATCTCAGCACTATTGCCGTGAGACCTCTGGCAAATTGCATCTCTAGCCCAGCTCAGAAAAATGACACCAGATGAGAGAGTGGAGACTAAATGAGAGGATTTTATGATAATGGTGCAGAGTAAATTCTCATACACAGTGTCTTCCTGTCACTGCATAATCCCCTTTCTCAGGGAGGGCGTGGTTCCTCTTCTTGGCAATCAAAGATAGTAATGACTGGGTCTCTGGGCTCTGGGCTCCAAGATAGAGTTAACTAAGAATGGCGGCATTGTAGCTTCAGGCTTTCCCCTGTTCTTAACCACAAAGGGTCTGCCCCATCCAAGCTGTGCTGGCTTCCTTCCACCTTACCTTCTGATGGTCCAGAACTTGAGCAGCCAATCCCTAGCACACTGCTATGACCTTGTTAATCACTTGAGTTCTCTTTCAGGTAGGAGAGAGCAAGTTACCAAATCTTCAGAAGTCATGGCTTCTGAAAAATACCTTAATACATTTTTGGTGTTTGTAGTAATCCAAAAAGAGAAAGTTTCATAAATCATTTATAAAAATTGAACTCATTAAGAGACCATTGCAATCTCCAGCACAGGGAAGCTGAGGCAGGCAGATCACTAGCTCTTGGACTACATAGCTATTCCCTGTACAATGACTTAGCTAGAATACCTTAATTAGGCCCTAATAAAATGAGTGTCCGTTCTACTGTGAAGTGGTTATAGGTGGGATTGTGGCTTCATTGACTTCTTATGTGTTTTCTTTGCAATATTCTCTACGAGGCCCTCATCTCCTTAGTCTTTATTAACTTATTCGATAAATGTTTATAAAGTGTTTTCTGTGAATTTAGTACAAAGTAACTTTGTTAGAGACAGTTCAAACCCAGCCTTTTCTCCTGGGTTGAGGGGCTGGAGGTGTGGTGTGCAAATCTCAGTCACACCAGTAACTGGAGGGCAGTCTAGAGCTGGGCAAGCACAGGCTTCTGGGCCTCTCCCAAGGTTCTGATTCAAAAAGAGGAGGGGGATAGAAATTTGTCCTTTGAATCTGTGGGAGGGTAGTTCTCTAGGAAACACTTTGAGATTCCAGCTGGAGGCTGGCCCTCTAGTCTCTGTGTCAGGCTCACACCCATGTTCACGACCCACCTGTCTCCCCAGAATGACATCTGAGCAAAGCCCTTTGGATCTGCCCTCAGAGCCGCACTCTCGTTTCTCCTTGGAGATGTTAACCTGCCTCCTGCCATCGAGTTGCTCCTTAGCGGCTCTTCCCCACCCGATGGTCATGGGCCTCTTTGCAGCTTGACTCCTTCAAAAATGCTAAGTTTTGTACTTTTCTGTGTGTTAGAAAAGGAGAGAATGTCGGTTGCCTTTTGTAAGCGTAGGACAAATTCATACCGCACTCAGAAGAAGAGAAGACACTGCTGTGGGAGTTGTTTACAAAGCACCCACTTGATTTGCAGAAGCCTAGGATAGTACCAATCACATCCAAGGATGCACGAACAGGCTGCTTCAGTTCTGTGTCTGAAGGTTGTAACCCACAAAGTGACACTGTTGTGCAATCGTCTGCACCACACACAATGGCATCAGAGAGAAAGGGGGAGCCCAGCTCTCATTCCTATCTCTGAGATTAACTTCAATAACTTACCGTGCCATTGAGTCCAAGGCAAAGTTTAACTATGTGGTAGTTCTTAGGGAACAATATTTAAAATACTCAGTCCAGTTGGGCGGTGGTGGAGCACGCCTTTAATCCCAGCACTCAGGGAGGCAGAGACAGGCTGATCTCTGTGAGTCAGTGGCCAACCTGGTCTACAAGAGCTAGTTCCGGGATAGGTTCCAAAGCAACAGAGAAACCCTGTCTCCAAAAAACAAACCAAAACAAAAATACTCTAATTCTTCCTTCCAGGGGGGTGGGTAACCTTTCCAGGTAGATGCATGTGGTGAAAATGTCTGTATCAGAAATCTACATTGACCTAAAGCTCTCCTTCAAGACAGACAGATGACCCTGTCAGATTACAGCCTTTCCCTTTTCTCTGGAAACGGCTCTCTCATAGTCAGTGGCCTGAAGAACCCTCTATGGCCAAGCTTCTGGTTAACACTGTAAAGAAGTGGGAGAAAATACATCAGTGATAGAGACAGACTCAATAAAGCTGCCTGGGGTGGGGAGAGGGAGAAAGAGACAGGGACACAAACAGAGAAAGACACACAGAGGGGCAATCCTAAATTAGTCTACTATTGGCTTTTTCAGTTTCATTAAAATATTTGCTATTTCAAAAGCTGAGCTGTTTTGAAGGTCGGAGTGATGGCTCACTGGGTAGGAGTGCTTGTTTCTTAAGCATGAGGACCTGAGTTCAAATCTCCAGAACTCACCTAACAGCCAGTCATAGCCACACAGACACATGTAACTGTGATGTTGTGTGGGGCAGAGACAAGAGGATCACTCGGGCTTGTTGGCCATCAACCTACCTCTGCTACCTCTGTGTTTAGTGAGAATCCAGGTGTATGGTAGAGAGTGATAAAGTTGAATGCCTAGTGTCTTCCTGTGGTCTCTACATCCTCATGAACATATCACATGCACACACACACACACACACACACACACACACGTATACTCACATATAAGCATACACACAGCAGACAATAGATAGATAGATGATAGATAGATAGATAGATAGATAGATAGATAGATAGATAGATAGATAGATAGATAGATATTTGAGGGCATGAGTACAGGTGTCCTAAGTATGTCAACACTCATTCTGCATTCCATCATTCAGGCTTACACAGGCTAGAGGGGACAGAGTCTGAAGGGTTTTGTGACCATCATACAAACACCATACTTGCAGATTAGTAGATGAACTCACTGAGTGAGATCTGATGGTCACTGTGTCTTTACTATTAAGAACCTGAATTTAAGTTTTTCTGACTATCTGCTCTAGTCATATACATAAAACACAGAAATGGTATCAAAGATCTCTGTTAGTACCTCTTTGTGCAAAGGATTCTGGGCATTGTGTGGCTATTATGAATCCAGCCTCAGAGCAATGGCCAGGATCACCTCTGCCAGCTGTAAAATAAAGCAGAGATGTGTTTTGTTTTCTCATATAAAGTGTCTGGGACAGATCGGAAACAGCACCCCTGAAACACAGTTGGAATGGAAGAACACACAGCAGCAGAGAAACAAGACAAAACAGAAACTTGCACACATAACTCTCCAAGGAATTCTGGCCAATGATAGGCCAAAGCTTGGCTAAACTTACAACTGCACAACCTTGATGCCCAGGCCATGGTTCGTTCATATCAAGCATCATAATTTCTGACAGTGAGATTTGGTATCACCATTATCTGTTGGGCCCTGGGATGCCAGGGTATAGATTAAATAATGGTAGGGACTGTGGAAATAGCTCATTCAGCAAAGTTCTTGCCTGAAAAGTAACCACATGCAATCATTGAGGCCCATATAGAAATTTGGGGACACCCACTTGTAACTCAGTGGTGTGGATGTAAAGGTAAACAGATCCCTGAAGCTGTCTGGTCAATAGCTCAGACAAAACAGTGAGTTTCAGGTCAGTAAGAGGCCCTGTCCCGAAGTGCAAAGTATATATCTGGGGACTGACATCCAAGGTCATCTTCTGGCCTCTGTAAACACACATACACACACACGCATGCACACACACGCATGCACACACACACACGCACACACACACATACATACACACACACGCGTGCGCACACACATACATGCACACACACGCACACACACGTGGTCTAAGATATATAAAGAGGCTACGTTGACACAGGTGCACATAGGTATGTGTTGGGTCTGTGGTGCAGGAATGCTAACACATGATGGGCAAAAGTGAGAACTGCAGGAAATATTTTGTATCCCTCAAAAATGATGGACCCAGTTTTTGCATCAGTTTGACACCCACACATCCCTGGTCCCTCTTCCTTTGGTTTTACAGCTATCTGTATAATCCAAACAGCCCACGCTTCCAGATTTTTCCTTAAATCTTAAGTTCAAAACTCATCAATAAATTACCTCAATGGCACATAACACATCTTTCACCTTATTTTCTCACAAAGCATTTGAGGACTTGGAATTTCACAAAGTTTTAAAATAATACCTATATTGTAGCAGAACTTGGGGGGAGGCATTATTGTTCCAGGAAGCTAGATAGATGTTGCTCCCGACACTCAAGACTAAGATTGTCACGTGGTTCCCAGCAGCCAGGGCAATAAGGAAGATTTGAAATTTGCACTGTCTGGTAAAGGCAGGCAAGTGGCTACATTACTGCTGGAGTCCACGTGTCCTGTGTTCAAAGGACAAAACGTGCCGAGAGTCTGCTTGTCTGTCCACACCTTTTGCCTGATGACCTGGCAAACTGCTTGTTTTGACTCCCTCTGGGAGCTGAGTCTTTCTCCCTCCTGTCCTAAAGCTCACTTTTGTTTGCTAAAATGAGCAGACCGAAGTGATGCACACCTTCATTCTGATTGCCTGACCTGGGAGAACAGCAGCCCGGAGCTTCCCGCTGGCTCACTTTGCCGCTATATTAGTTTGTACAATCCAGAACCTTGTATTTTAATTCCCCCTTGGTGCCAAGCACAATGCTGGAAGAATCACTTGCCCACCTATATTGTTCAGTCTGTATCACAGCCTGAAAAGAAAACATGAGTAGTAAAATCCTCTTGAAATTTAAAGCATTTCAAGGTGTTATATTCTTAAGGCTTAAGTCACTATACTAAGGTATATAAGCAAATTCTCGTAAGCTTCCCTACACCCCAGCTGGCAAGGGATGAGTGGCATGAATAGTCCTTTGTTTTCACTCCCCAAATATGCACAGGTTTATACAGAACTCAAATTGATTCTAACAATTATTTAAAATTCCTCAGAAATACTTTAAGTCTTGGGTCTTCATTTATGAGTGGGGACAATGCCAAACTGCCAACAGCTGAGCAGTTTGGAGCAAAGGCAGCATCTCCTGTCATCAGAGACAAGACCCAGACACAGGCAAAGAAAAGCTCAAACAACTGACGCACATCCTGGGCCTCACCATTAGCCTCAACAGTGATCCTGCCACTGGCCAGTAGAAGCTATGAGCCTGGGCCTAAGTTTCTGATTTAAAAGACAGCCCTCTTCCAAACCATGGTATGGTTGGTAAGACGACATTATCGGTGGAGCAAGGCCAGACATCAATTCGGCTCTATCTTTTAGTCTTAACTACAGCAGCCAACTGTCTTATACAAGTCCAAGTGTCTGTCTTTAAAACAAACATCCTTTATGTAAATGACAATACTCACATATACAGACATGGCTACCAACACGGCTGATGACAACCTATGGCCTCAGATGTCTGCTCTCAGACCCACAGTTTGTCCTGAACAGGATGGGGTCAGGGCGATGAAAACAATCCCATAGAAATGTGAGTTAGAGTCAGCCTGCTTATTTGAAACCACGGAAACTACAGATAGTCACAACCGCTAGCTAGCACTCCTCGGCAGAGAACTAGGTGTGACCCTGGTTCACTGATCATAGGTGTTGCTCTCAAAAGCATGGCTGAAATCATGGTCCTTTATTATAAAAGCATCATCTGCTATAGTTTGGGTGTGAAAGCCCCAGCTCTACCCCCTCAACAATTCTTATGTCTGAACACTTGATGCCCGGATAATGGTGATGTGTTGGGGGGCTGTGGAGCCATGGAAACATGTAGCCTAAGTGGCAGAACCAGGATTCTAAGAGATTGGGAGTTACAGATTGGCGTTACATCCCCTGCTTGGTGGTGAACTGTATCCCTGACGTGATGAACTGTACTCTCCACCATACTGGAATGCCTAACCTTCTTCCTCAAGTTGCTTCTAGCAGATAACCTGACGTAGTGACAAGAAATGCCACTAATGCATGCCTCCCCTCCAGTCCTCATGCTGGTGTGAATCCTGAAGGGATCCTAACCTAGTCTGACACCTCAGCAATGTAACCCAAGAGTGCTCAACACTCTCCACGGCTCCAGCCAGTGTCCATCCAGCTTCCTCTCGAGTGCACTCAGCAATAGGCTGAGCAAGGAAACTATGCAAGCAGGGCACACAGGCATGTACACCATCAGGGGTTAACTGGCCATTGTTGAGTGGGAGCAGAGGCGTGGCAGCTCGGCTCCTGGGTGGCATTTTATTGCCTGGCTTGCTATTCAAGTTTATTGCAGCTCTTCAAAAGTGGATGTGCTGGGGGAAGGATTGCTTCTGTGCTTTATCCAAGAACAGTTCATGCCTAGGAAATGAACTCTCGGGTTTCTGGAATCTATACTTTCGAGCAGTCCTCACAGAGAGGACAAGTCTGAAGAACTCTTGCTAGAGGGACAGGTGGAAGGAGTCTGGAGACAAGACCCTCGTCTGATCCTTGTGCCCACCCCTCGTGGTCCTGTTCTTGCCCATTCAGTACTTCACCTCATCTCCATGTCACCCAAACCTCTCCCCATCATCCAAACTACCCAGGATCAATATGTACTGAGCAATAACTAGCTCTTTCAGAAAACATTTGAGCCCCAAAACAAGAGCCATTAATGCAAAGGACTGCCTAGTTTTTAAAGCTAGCTTCAATATATTTGTATCTCTTCTCCCTCTACTCTATTACTATCCCAGGAAATAATATCCATAGCGTTTATCACAGTTCTATAAATGACAGCCAAATGCTGAACTTTTCTCAAGATTCAACGTTTATGTGCCTTCCAGAGGCCCAGTGCCCATGGAGACTTACAAGACTCCCAGATGCTTGTACTAAACAGATTGCATCCAGAAACGACAAATTCCAACCACTCCTGAGGAGTGGAAGAGAGGAGGAAATATGCTCCCTGGCTCATGTGGCACCCCTAACCGGTCTTCGCTCACTGGTGTTCGCATCTTGGACCATGCTTCATCTTGTAACTGCAAATCAGGCGTGTTCAAAAACTAAAGAACAGCAGGAAAGCAATGCACCCATCTTCAAGATTTAAACAATTCATGGGGCAGCGCAAACGGCACAGGGACGTTTCAGGATGGTTCAGTGGACAGTTCAGTGGCCTCCATGAATTTTACCCTCGGAAGTTCCCAACCCAACCCAGATGGGTTTTTTTTATTGATTGATTGATTGATTGATTTTTGCTAGAGAATATTTGTAAGTTGTATCTGTGAGGCTATCCCGATGGATTTTATAAGTACAGTTTGTATGTGAGCTCATCTGGTTGCTGTCCTAGATATTTATAGGAGATCCTTGCTTTAAATAACTCAAGAAAAGCACCGACTGATGTGTTTTAAGGCTAATATAAAGCAGTCAACATGGGAGAAAAGCCAGGTCATATGCCCAATATAAAATCTGGAGTTGATCTAGTTTATACTTTGGATTTCACTCAGCTCTTGAGAGAATAATAATAATAATAATAATAAATAGTGTGCCTCAAAAGAGAAATGAGAACCAGCCAATTAGCACGAATCTTACAGAAGCACAAAATACAGCAGGCAAGTTGGGTCATGAAAACATTTTTATTTTCCTTTTGCACCAAAGTAAAATAGCCATGTAGAGTTGATTAAAACATAGCGGTCCCTGATCAACTAGTATCCTAAGAATAGGTTCCAGAGGACTTGAGATTTCAATAAGTTTACATGTATGATGTAATTTATAATTTTATTTCCTTCCTGAGCCCTGGAGCAAAATGTCACCTTCTGGTAGCATGGTAATTTAAAATAAGAGGGGGTGTCATTGTTCCTATAGCAACAGAGTCTCGTTTTACACATCGGCCATTTCCAACCTGCCTATGAAATTACTACGCATTTGAGGACACATGGCAGAGCACAGGCAGATGCTGCCAAAGAGGAAACCAAACACCAGCCACTTAAACTATGCTGTGTCAGCACGAAAACAAGAGGGAAATAAGCCCCTGGCTCCCCACCCCCACCCCGCCAACACACACTCCTGTAGCCACTACCTAGCAACTCTTAAATTTTCGAGGATCTACAAACTAGTCCTCAGTCTGCACACCAAAAAGTACTTCTGAGAAGTACAGTTGACTTTCTACCATGATTATGGTTTGGTTACAGGAATAGTCTTCATTATATTAAGAAAGATGTGCCGATTTTTTTTTTCAATACAGGGTTTCTCTGTGTACCTCTGGCTGTCCAGGAACTCACTCTGTAGACCAGGCTGGCCTAGAACTCACAGAGATCTGCCTGCCTCTTCCTCTCTGAGTGCTGGGATTAAAGGCATGTGCCACCACCACCCGGCCTGTGCCGAATTTTCACGTCTTCATTAGTCTGTTAAGGCTAGACAGGTTTTCTGAGCAGCAACCGTCTACTGCCTACAAGCACAGAAGACACCAGCAGGCCGAGGACAAGTTTTTTTCTCTCCATCAAGGTTTCAAGGGGTCATCCAAGAGAATCGGGACAGGATGTATGCCCAACTAGCAGGGAATCACTTCTCCCTGTTCTGTAAGGAGGAATCCTGTTCTTAAAAATTTAAGGTCTTACCTGGCAGAAACCAGGCTTGCAGGAGCCTCAGCTTTTCTACTCAAGAGGAAGAGCATAGAAACACAACCTGAAAGGGCCAGGCTGCTGTTGCCATGGTGGGGTTTCCAAAGAGCTGCTGACCATTCAATTCTGCCTCTGCAGCTATGGGGTGTGGGTGGATTTAAGAACCTGCCTTATGTGGACACAAGCACGGGCCACTTCTGTAACAAGGAACAAGGTCACCCTGGGACGACACTCTAGATACTTACCCTGAAAGGTATGTGTTGTGTGCATCTGTTCAGCTCACTAATGTGAAAAGCGCCGGGGCTGAGCCAGAGGATCTTCAGGGTCTGTTTTAGGTGAGCTAAGTGCATAACCTTGATCAAATCCCTCAGTTTTCCCAATGTGTGGGTTTCTTTCCAATCCTCAAACCGATCCATGCATCACTACGCAATTTCAAGGAGTATTTCTTTCCTTAAAATGAGCATCATTTCAGTGATGTGTTTATTTTTATTTTCTGTGTATGTGTGTTTGCCTCCATGCACCTATGCACAACACGTACCTGCCTGGTGCTCTCAGAGACCAGAAGAGGGCGTCAGATTCCCCAAAGCTGGAGGTATAACAGACAATTGTGAGCTACCCTGTGGGCTCGGGGGAGCAAACGTGGGCCTGCTACAAGCCGCAGGTGCTCTTAATCACTGAGCGGTTTAACAGACCCCTAATATAACTTTAGAAACAAAGTAAAATTAGGCATAAATGTTCTATATTCGGTCTGGGCTGGGAGGGTTGGGGGAAGTAAGTGTTTGTGCTAATTGTTGGTTTTATGGGGCAATCAGACACGCCAATAACTGAGTACAATTTCAAGGGGGCAAGGGCTTTTCTGAATGCAGAAGTCTGACAACGGAAGCCAAGCTCACAAAGAACATCAGCCCTGAAACAGGTAGGTTTTCCTTTGCTACCCATTGAGTGTCAAAAGTATTTTCCAGCAGTTGTGGATATAGAAGGGTTTTCAAGAGTCATTCCCAAAACGGTTCCTCCACTAGGTGCAAGCAAACCCAGGGGCAGCGCCTTTTCCTCCAGTCTAGAGACGCAAAAGTAGATTGGTAGTCCGTCCACACAGCGAAACCCAAGGCAGGCGGTGTGAGCTAATGGGAGAGTAGGGGATTAGCCCTGGAGCTGAACATCTGGAAACATTCCCACCCACGCCACTCCTCACACAAGCCCAGGTTAAAGGCTTGTAACACGGGCATGGACGGCCAATACTTGGAGAGCAAATCTGAGAGAGTCTTGTTTTAAAGCAGTTCTCGGTATACATGGAATTTTACCATCTATTGAAAATGAAAATCTAATTTCAATATGGATTGCATAGGCATTCTTGTTTATTTTCACATAAATAATTAAATCTCAGCTGAGTATTTGATTGCAGACCATCTTCATTTTTTTCAGAATTGATCAATATTTTTATTTAATAATCATCAAGGCTGAGAACGTAACTTTGTATAAATATTTAGTACAAGACAGTAGGAGTACATTTAGGGCCATTTTAGAAATTGTTGAAATATGTCCCAATTCATAGATTAATTTAAAGGCTTCTGAATAAAACTCAAGGCAGAAACTCACAGCACCAATTTCAAAAACGAAGCCGCCTACTATAATACAACACAAAGATGCGCTAATTTGATACTCATATGCTGAAGAATGCCGGGAAGATGCCAAAGGTCATTATTTCATATAATTTAGCCATTCTGTTTCTATAAGAGCAAGAAACTGTGTGTAAAAAGTACCAAAGTCCATGTGCACACTCACCTTAAGTCTGAACTGAAGCATCTCAGGCCATGTTCACTGGTGCAGCGAGGCGGGATGGGGTGCGCCATACCTGTATAGCATAACTCTGAGAAGACCACAGAAGTAGGAAGGGCCGCTGGCTCCTGTCTTGGGGTGTGTCCTTGGAGGGAGGAAGAAACTTGAAAACCTTGACTTGTTCCCAGGAAAGAACAATGCCTCCATGGATCCACTGAGAGGTACAAGCGGGTCCTGCAGCAGAACCACTTGAGTTGTGCCCTGGCAGCCTCAAGGCCATGTAAGGAGAAGGTGGGACTTTCAATTTCTAGGAAGACTTGGTCTGTGCATCGCATCCACAACTCTGAGAGAACAAAAGGTCAGAATAGGAGACTGAACTTTCTAAATCTTCCTGTTCAAAGAGAATTGAGCACAGCCTATTCAGGGTCTGGAGCAACATGGCGTGGGGTAGAAAACTGGATCACATTCCTTGGTAGTGGAGGAAGGAGGAATTTTTCAGTTCAGTATGACTTCCGGTTCTTTTCCCTTGACCCACTGGCAGAGAGTTGGGCTGGAGGGGGGATGACATTGCTGCTTCTTGTCCCTGACGGTTGTACTTTGACCATGAATAACTGGATCCATGGAATGCACTCCCTCACACTTGACTGTGAAGAACATGGTGAAAGTAACATCTCCTCAGAGCTTCAGAGAAGTTCAGTAAGAGGCCCAGTTACCACTCAATAGGAAGTGTGCGAGAACAAGACTAAAGGAGGGGGAAACCGGAGGGGTGAAGGGTATGCTTCTCCAGATTGAAGCCATCATATTACTATGTATTTTATTTATTTGTTTGTTTGTTTATTTGTATTTGTTTGTTTGGACAGAGTCTCACCTAACTAGCCCTGGCTAGCCTGAAAAATGCTATGTAGATCAGGCTGGCCTCAAACTCATGGAGATCTGCTTGTCTCTGCCTCCCAAGTCCTGAGACTAAGGTGTGTCCCACCACATCCAACAGACTGCCTCCTATTTTAAAGGAAGAAGCTATGAGACACATGATGATAGGAGCCAGGCATGCCAGCATTCTGTCCTATATATAACAAGTACCTAAAATCCTCAGTTTACAAAGAAAATGGTGTTATGGTGGCTCACAGTTTGGAAACTTCTAGTTCAGGGTCAGTTGGGCCGCTTTGGGGATGATCATGTCGCAATGGGCAGTGAATGGCACTCACTCCCATCTTGAGGCAGAGAGTCAAAGAAGGAACAATTCAGGATCAGACCTCTACTTCAATTCAAAGCTCCACCCAAATCACCTAAAGGCCTCCCCACCAGGCTCCACCTATAGCGTCCCCACCACCTCCCAGTAGCACCTAGCCAGCATAAAAAAAAAAAATAATCAACAATATTTGAGAAAGTAAAAAAGAACTCTCTTTGGATTGCAGATATATGCATGAGTATGCTGATCACTTATTACACCAGAGCAAGGCTTAACGTGTCACTGAAGTGATGGCCAGGCCACTCCTCCAGCCTGTCACCCCAGTAAGGTGGAAGTGTAAGAGATTCACAACCATGGAGGCTTGGGAAAAGAGGGACATCGCTGAGGGTAACAGCTCTTTCCCGTCTCCTTCAGGTCTAATTAAGTGTGTTAATTTTATTTGAAGATGTCACTAATATGATGCAATTTGACTTAGTAAATCAATCTGTCTTGGGGCCTTGAGCTAAACATTACTGAGAAGATTTATATGAAGGGAGACTTTGAGTTTCTCTGTAATGTGGAAACATTTTCTTGTAAATAGGAAATGCCTTGATGGATTTTTTTTCTACAATCCAGCTACCTAAAAGTGTCAGGAAAGAGATCTAAGAGAGAATCCTGTTAATTTAGTAATATATTCTATTTTTAACTTTCTTTTTACTTATTCTTTGTGTCTTTTACATTATGCTCCTCAATTCCATTCCTTTGCCTGTCCCTTCGTATCTACCTTCTGCCCTTGCAACCCCAATCTCCCAAAATATTTATAAAATAAAATAAAACAAAACTTATGAGGAAAAAAGGAAAAATCTCATCGTGGAAGCTGGAGTGTGATACAGTGAGTCACGCAGTAAACCCTTCTGTCCATACATCTTTACTTGCAAGTGTTCATACAGAGTCATTGATCTAGTTCAAAGCCTTTGGTTTCTGCTACACTATAGATGTTGGGCCCTCACCGGGCCTCCTCTGGGATATTCTGTTATTGTCTTGTGTCCCTGTGTCGTGGATATTCTGAAGTTTTGGGTCTGCAGGACCAGCCCTTCCAAGTGTTCCAGAAGATGGGGTGGATGTTGGGGTGGGCCAACTCATAACTCTGGTAGTGGGCTTGGGTAGTTGCAGGGTTGGTCAGCCTGCCAACTCTTCCCTGTCTGAGCTCTCTAGCATTCCCCCACTTGAAAGAATGGCCCCTATATCTCGCCTGGGCAACACAGTATAGCTGGCCCTAAAGTCTACACCTTCAGGTATGGGAGAGCCAACCATGAGGATATAAAAGTAGGAGAACTGGCCCCACCCCTTGCTCATTTATATGCTCTTATCAAGGTCCTTCCTATAATGGAACAGGACTTAGATTTTAATGATATGTATTTTCCCACCATCCCTGCTTTCTAACTTATTTTTTTAAAGCAGACTTTCAATTAAAGCTTATTTTAAATTTAATCTACAGGTCCTTCTATAATTCCAATTCATTTATGATTGTCATTTTAAATGACAAAAATGGGACTGAGCAGAGAGCTCACGTAGCAAAAGGCTTGTTCCCCAGGTGTGAGAAGCTACATTCTCCTCCCCAAATCCATGGTGAGCACAACGTGGTTGGTATGCTTGTCACCTGGAAAAATGAGGTGTGGGTCCCAGGGTTCATTTCCTGTCCACCTGGCTCAAGCGTCAAGTTCCAGGCCAAGTGAGCAATCCTGTCTCCAAAAGCAATGTGGCGGTCACCTGAGGGATGACACTGGGAGATGACCTCTGACCTTCACATGCATACACGCATTTATCTACAGGTGCCCATGAGTGTATGCGAACACACACACACACACACACACACACACACACACACACACATACAGACAAATTTTACCTGTGCATCTGTTACAAGATGGGGGCCAAGAGAAAACAAGCCTACACCCTGGGTTTCAAAGGCAATCCATGTCACATGTAACTTCCAGGTGGCATTGTCAGATCAGAGAGCTGAGCGCCTGCCCCAGACATGGGCTCTGGAATGCAGATCACGCTGGAGGTAGGCTTACTTAAAGGCTTAAATTTTCACCACTGAAATTCACAGTTCCGGCACACGTCTCTCAGGTGGAAAAGTCCTGCTATGTCGGCAGTTAACTACGGCTGTTGAAGATCTGTTTCTATTTGTCTCAGAATTCTAGTCTTTGGTCTATAGCTACCAGGACTCCCACATTTGTGCAGAAAAAGACACAGAAAAGAGTTTAAATTAAAACAAATAAAGCTGGGCTCAGAAATCACCCACAGTGTACACATCCATCGTTCATTAAAGGGGCGGCTGTGTCATTTGCTCTCCCACAAGTAACCCAGACGATGGACTAGAACTGTGTGACTCAACATGCGGAACCCAGGCAGTACACGTTGTAAAACAAGCAATGCCCGTTCAAGGTAAGTTTTCTTTATAACTTTTCTCCTTTGTGGTACTGGGCATTGACCCCAGAGATCCACATATGCCAGGCAAGTGCCCTGTCACTAAGCTATACTTTCTTTGTCCTTTTGAGGCAAGGTCCTACTAAACTGACTTTGGATTGGAGATATAGCCCAGGCAGGCCTTGAACTTGCTTCAGCTCTGGAATAGCTGGGATGACAGACCTGCATCTTAAACCCAGCTAAAGTTTTATTTCTTCAGAATAAAGGGCAGCTTGTAGCAGATGCAGTGGCACACGTCTGTCTCCTTGTTGCCAGGAGGCTGAGGCAGGAAGATCAGGAGTTTGAAGCTGGTCTTGGTCACACGGTGATTCTCTTCTCAAAAAGATGATGGTAAAGCACGCTAGAGAAGAGGAAGAAGAAATCCGAAAAGACTTGGCTGTAGCATTTTGCTCTTTCCCATGAGATTACAGCATGCCATTTAAAAATGAAATCCAGCAATAAAAGCCCGTACATGCCAGGGAAATTTTTAAGCTTGGAAATTTTGTGATCTATATTTCTTTCCTTCTTTCTTTTTCCATGTGGCTTTTAACTTTTCTACTACACTGTCCGTGGCCTGTAGAAAAAGATTCAATAACAATTCTTCAAAGAAATTGCCAAGTTTGTAGGGCACAAACAGGAGACTTTTTACAGTTCCAGCCAATTATTTTTTTTCTGGGCTGAAGCTTTTCCCTGAGGGTCAACTCATCATAACCGTTGGCCCTGGAGCATCTGCAACCTCTCCGAAAGATTCTAGCTCACCCCTGAGACAGGTCTGAACACCTGAAGGTG
>NC_022009.1:66674691-66732978 GCF_000317375.1 Microtus ochrogaster
TGCTGGTACATGTGTGTGGGGTGCACATTCCTATGTACTCAGGTACATGTTTGTGGGGGTGTACATTCCTATGTATGCTTGTACGTGTGTATGGGATGCACATTCCTATGTATGCTGGTAATTGTATATGGGGTGCACATTCCTATGTATGCTGGTACATATGTGTGGGGTGCACATTCCTATGTACTCTGGTACATGTTTGTGGGGGGTGCACATTCCTATGTATGCTGGCACATGTTTGTGGGGTGCACATTCCTGTGTATGCTAGTACATGTGTGTACATGGATGTAGAGGTTAGACCTCAACTTTAGTTTTGTCTCTTAGGCGTCATTCACCTTGGTTTCTTGAGACAGCATCTTTCCCAGGGACCTGGGACTTGCTGATTGAGCTAGGATGTTCAGGCAAGTGGATCCCAGGAACCCAACAATCTCCGCCTCTCCAGTGCTAGGATTATAAATGTGTGCCACCACCTATAGCTTTTTATGTGGGTTCCGGAAATAAAGCTCTGGTCTTCATGCTTGCACAACATACATGTTTCCCTCTTGGGTCTTCTCCCTGACCTTTCTTCTTTCTTGAACTCAACTAAGCTCTGCCAGAATTGCACCCTTCTCAGGGTCACTCAAGAATGACATACCGGTCTCTTTGGACACGGTGGCAGTGTGAGTGAAGGCTTATGTCTTTTGACCTCGAGGGAACACTGAATCCCAAGGAAAGAACTTAGAAATGATTGGTCTGGCACTGTGAAGTTTCCATTAGCAGGTGAAGGTCTCCTGGCTCATCGCCATAAACTTGGTGACAATTGCCAAAAATAGCTAGCGCTCTAGAGTCATCTTCCCAAACGTGTTTTCATTGCTTGCCCTCTTCTGTCCTCTTCATTTCATTTCGGAGGCGCTCCGGGTCATGCAGTCTTGACTAGAAGGGAAAACTCTCCAACCAGCAATAATCCAGGAAGACATCAAAAACGCCCAGACAGAATCAGGCTACTATTTCCTCACCAGGTGTCTAGCGTCTTAATCTAGTGATAATATCACATTCCAAAGAAAGGCCCCGAGACCCTCCCTAGCTGAGCTCTAAGCACTGCCTCTCTGCCTAGGATTACCAGTTTGTCTCAGCAAAAATTCTCACCTGCATGGAGCTAGGGCTGGTCTCCAATTGCTGACAGCAGTCACACCTCTGGAGAGCAGCTAACAACCCAAAGAAAACTTTTCTTTAGAGCCAGTGGAGAATTCACAAGTTTCACGTGCATATGCCAAATCGCCTGGGATTTCATTAACATTTCCTGAGGGCGGCTGTCTTTTGGAATCAAGGGATGAAAAGGCAGACTTCCCTGAAAGGCCTTTCTCTTAGGGGCTACCTCTTACACGTGTCTGCTTGAAAGAGAGCAGAGACGCAGGAAAAAGGGTGAAGCCGGAATCCTGAGTGTGGGACTTGACTTTGAACCTTGGGTAAAACCAAAGTTCTCTCCCATTTGGTAGAGGGCAAGGAAGGGAGTTGGATACAGCACAGGCTTTCAGCTCTGAGGAGGTGTCTTGTTGACAGGAGTTTTTACAGTCCCTTTTCTCTCTGGGAGATCTTCACAGGCTGAGGAGTCCCTGACGATTATGTCATGAAGAAGGTGAGAGATGGAGAAAGGATATGAACATTTGGACACTAAATTGCTGCTGGTAACACCGAATGTGGCCAACACAAGGGACAGGGCCTGGGTCACGGTGTCTTCCTCCAGGCACTGCACTTTGAGTGATTTAGGAAGTTACAAAGCAATATCATTACCTTGCCCGCTCCTTTTCCCACCAAGAGCAACAGGAACACAGTTCCTGGGAGGCGAGCCTTGCATTCATTAATATGCGAATCACTAAAATTCTGAAGATGGGGGCAGGAGAGGAGAAGATAATTCCAATGGTAAAGTTTTACTCAGCATTGACTTCTGACACACACTCACATACACACAGTCTACACTACGGTTTTAATGAGGCTGGTGTTGTTCACGCTTTCACACTCAAGTGTGCTCCCTGGGGTTAATGGAGTACAAGTCTCAGTTACACGTGTCAGGGAGGAAGTGCTAATGAGGTGTCTCTGGTCCACAAGGTCACACTCCAAGGGGCAGAAGTTTTCCCCATGGCGCAACATGACGGCCATACAGACAATATCTCAGAAAGCTACTACGTACAAGGCATCTCCCCTCTCTGATAAAGCTGCAAACACCCTGTTACCTTGTAGAGAATAAACACACACACAAAACTAAAAGGAAGGCAGATGAAGGGTGGCTGTAGACAGACAAGGACTTCACAGGTCACGTTAAAGGGGGGCGGGTGAGCCTCTGACGTGTTTTACTTAAGGAAAGCCTATGCCTAGTGTTTGACCAAGAACTTCCCATGGCTAGCTTGAACAATAGACCCTGGAACCCAGTGTGTTTATTAGCGGATGCTTAAGGATGCTGCTACTTACTGCGAGTGACTGAGAGCCATTTATTCCAATCCTAAGACATTCTCCTTACACGTGGATACCCACAGGTCCACAGGTGCCATGAACTACCACTTGTAAAAACAAAAACGTAGAAGCAGAAAGTGTATAGCGACAGAGCACCAACTGGATAGCTCCTGGTCCATCCACACTGTGAAATGCACGTGCCATTAGGCAGGATGTATTAGATTTACATGTATGAATGTATGAGAAATTCTCGGATACTTGCAAAATGAAAGTGAAGTTTATACGAGATGAGAACCATTACAGAAAAATGATATACTCTTCATTTGTACTATATACATATATTTAAAGTACTAGGGGGGAAGGGAGCAGTTGGTAGTGCTCACCTGCATGGGATGAGCCTCTGGGTTCACTCAGGAAGTGGAGGCAGGAGGATTAGAAGTCAAAGTGATCCTTAGCTACTAGATAGTTCAAGACTAGCCTGGTTTAGGAGACACTGCCTCACAGGCTAGAAAAATAGAAAAGATGCCGAGAGGCTGCATTTCCCCTGAGGACAGAAAGGGGTGAAGATAAACAGAGACTCTCATTCCCATACACTTCTCCTTTAAACGTTTACAAAGCAAATGAATTTGTGTTTCCTTTGTGGAAGAGAACAAAATGAACGCGCAGATTGTCACCCTAAAACTACGTTTGTTCACCAGTAACGTGAGTTTTTAACCTTTATCTCCCCGTAATTATTTTTTTTTGTCACTTTAATTTCTAAATTTCTATCAGTCATCTCTGGAGAATTTAAAATTGAAGGTTCCTGCTCCCTTCAAAGCCATGTTGCTGTCCCTTGTTTCACTTCCGGGGTCTCCCACTAGCCTGTCCTAGCCCTAGATAACTCTGGGCAGCCTCGAAGCCCTAGGGGATAATTGACAAGATTAAGTAACAAACGGAAATCAACAGAGATTGAAAGGAAAACTTTTTCTCTTTACTGTTCCGAGCTCTGAGAATTTTCGTGCTGCCATCATTTTCTAGAAAGATCCTCTGAAAACAATCCAGGGCCCCCCACCGCTGCTCTTGGATCCCAGTATAACCAATTCACTGGGCACTGAGAGAAAGTTATAAATTGCTTAGAGGCAAAGGGAACAAAAGAGAGCAGGCAGCCTGGCTTTTGTTGGGGGTAAATCCCAGCTCCCCAACCTGTTAAAATGCTTTCAAAGAGGCGACAAAATGATCTGTAAAGGCGAAACAGTGGGTGTCGTTTCTTTAAATAATCAAAACCTTTTGATTGGGGGGAATACACAAAAGGCTGAGGAAGGTTAGAAACCTTGGGATGAAAGAAAACTTGCCTTTATCAATTAAAAAACAGTTATGGAAAAGTGGAGAGCAGAAGCTTAATTTTCTCCATGAGGAAAGATTTAAATGTTGATATCTCCCACAATTTGTTATAATATGTATTATAATGTGTATTGAGTGAGATCACCGACAAGAAATCAACTGTCTCTAACTAATGTAAAGCTTTCTTTTGCAAATGGAATGTAAAAACAATAAATACAGCAACAGGGATTTTAGTTTCTCTTCCAGCACACATTCTTTGACCCAGTGTCTAAGGAGGGTTCACGGGCACATACACGGCAATGTGGGTTAACACCGGCCCCCTTTCATCAGAATCCCCAATTATTCTCATAAGTTCTTGTATGAAATGCTGCGGAGACTGTGTGGCATTGAACCTGTATTGCTGTTGCTGTTTAACCGAGTTCAAAGTCAGGAGGTGAAGGTTCAAAATCAGCACAAAAACAACAGTCATCCCTAGCTGGATGCTAACGTTTGTAGCTTGTTTTTTCCCCTGGGAGAAAATAAAAGCTCTTTAAAGACACTTGTCATTTAATGGTCACGAAACGGGAGTGGTGTGCGGTACAGCACATGTGTTAAAAAGTGAGTGGCAGACCGTGTGCCAGCCCAGCTTAATCCTGCTCTGTCTAGGAAGCCCTCCAAAGGCACCAAGCATCCATCTGTGGAGGGGAGGGCATTTGCAAGAGAGGCTTAGGATTACCTGCCTGTGAGGAAGAGCTGAGCCAGAAGATGCCAGCCCTGCACGGAGTGTGCATACTGCATTCATCATGATGGCTGCAGCAGCATGTCCCAACATATGAAGGGACCCCACATGAGCCAGCTCGCTGGAGACCAAGACCTTCCTGCTGGTAGGTGCAAGCCAGCACGAACACAGAGTGATAAGGACCTTGCACACGTTGCACTAGTAGGGCAAAGATGACATGGGCAGCACAATTCATTCATTCATTCATTTGTTTGTTTATTTACTTATGTGCAGTACAGTGAGCACCTCTAAAAGGGTTTAGTAAAGCGAACCAGGTCAGAGCTGGGCTACTGACTTTGCATTCACCGGGTTCCTTCTGGAGCCATACCTACACAGGTCCCTAACACTGGGCCCAGCCCACTGCCCTTCTCTGCCCCAGCATTCACCCCTGCATGGTCAACTCTGAAATATATAGGTCAAGAAGTGAGGATTTTCTTAAAATAAGCTACATTTATTCAAAGTGTTGAAAATTGCAAAGGCCCGTATGTTTATGAAATCATGATTATAGGACAGTGGTATAAGTAGCAGCTGGAGTCAGTGTGCTATTGATCAAAAGACAATATGAGTGAGTCTATGTTTTAGTCATTAGGAAAATGGTCAGCAGTATGCTAAGAATACTAAACCCAAAAGACTGGTCACACTGGAAACATCGGTCAATGGTATAGCACGTGCTTAGCACACGCAAAACCCTAGATACAATCCCCAAAGAACAAATTAAATATGAATGAATGAATGAATGAGTGAGTGAGTGAGTGAGTGAGTGAGTGAGTGAGTGAGTGAATGAATGAACATCCGAAGACTTCTCAAGTGGCTGAAGTCAGACATGAAAGCGTGCATCTGTAGTTCCAGGACCTTAAGTCTGAGACTGGAGGATTTCTTAAGCCCAGAAGTTTGACAACCAAGAATGATCCCTCTTAAAAAAAAAAAAAAAAGAAAACAGAAAGAAAGAAAACTCCAATCTGTCTGAAGTCATGTAAATTTGGTTTAAATCCTAGCTCTGTCATCACTAGCAGTGTGACTCCTTCAGCCTTTTCCAGCTTGTTCAGAAGTGACGACAGTACCCTGGAAGAATGGTTATGAGTGTGTGTCATGAATATTGCCAAGAAAAGACAGATGTCCTTGCCATGTATGGCCACGCTTAAGTGCGAATTTCAGGGGGAAAAAAAAGACCCGTGGCACTATATCTATACCACGGCTTGACACCATGGATACCATGGATGTTTCTCTAGTATGCAGATCCAAATGCAACCACTACTGTGACCTTGAGAGAAGGGACAGTTAAGAAGTGCCAAGACAGGGTTCACTATGGGAGAGATACAAGAACAGCTTTGCTGTAGAAGCCACAGCGCCCCGTGATTGTCCCCCATCGCTTTCAGACAGTGAGAGGCTGTCTTTGCCATCCGAGAGCTGTCACTGCTTCCTGGCCTCCAGAACCATATGAGATGTTTCCCTACACATGACACATCTGGTCCCAGGTCACAGAGTCAGAAAGTGCCTAAGGCTTGGTGCTGTCAACACTCGGGTCTTCAGTCTACACTGGTCATAGGTCCCAGATAAATGATAAGCCACCAGCCAGCTTCAGGGTTGTAACCCTGTTAACTGAGCGGAGAGTACCCGCTTACAACCCAGTTAGTAGCAATGCGGTTCAATCTGTATAGAATGAAATCCATACAAGGGAGCACTCTTTGCTATGGCCCTAAACAGTCCTAGCTGTCGAGATGCCACAGTGTCATCCACGTGTGGAGTGGAGCATTTCCCAGCGGTCACATGCAGAGAAATTGGAAAAATTTATTTCAGTGATATGTTTCATTTAATTTAATATAAACAAAATATTCCTATATCTATACGCAGCCATGCAAAAGATTATTAATGCGGTACTTTGCACTAATTTTACTTATCAAGTCTTGACAATCTAGTGTATATCATACATTTGCAGTACATTCTAATACAGACCAGCTGCCTTCCTAGAGCACAGGAACCATGTATGATTGACAGTTGCTGTCTCAGTCTGCATTGAAGGGAGAATTTTCTTATTTATCTTATATGCCTATTGCCTAAAGTAATTCCCAACCCCCATTCTGGGTATTTTAAGATGAATCTGAATGAATATAAATCATCATTAGCCTTGCATGTCTAAACATTCCATTTATTAAGCTTAGATGGCATTGTTCTGTTCCCTAAGGAAGAGCGGGAGAACTGGGAGGAGGGGGGGAAGAGTCTCCCCAAAGTTACGCCTCAGAAACAGCCACACCCTTTGTCTAGGAGGAAAACCATCCATTCAGGAATGAAAGACCCTCGTGAGCATCCACACAAACAGCCGAGGCTGGTGACAGACGCATGGGCCAGCCAGACTGAGGAAAGGAACTGTCCAACTTTATCAAACGTCTGCCATGTTCTGAGTAACTTTCGTCAATCCTTTGAAATCTTCACTGAGATCTGTAAGGAGCAAGGATCACGAGACAGAAAAGGTTTGGCTGTGAAATCATGAAAACAGTGTCTCTGGTTTTCAATTTTGTCTCTGCCCTTTCCTGCTTAGTGGCCTAAGTTAAGGCTAACCTCACTGAGCCTCAGTTCCCTTATTGGAGGAAAATGGGTATTAAAATGCCCACCTTGAATATTTTGAGGATTCTATTAACTGGCATATTACAAACTCCTGATAAATCACAGCTAATAGTAAAACTGGGTCTCGATTAAAATGGGAACAATTGGTGCTCATCATCCCGGGGACCACACAAGTTAGGAGGAATTTAGGATTCTCAGTGCCAGGCATCTTATTCCCAGCTCAGCATGCCGTGCCCGGGAAGGGCTCGCAGCAGGGTTTGGATGTAGGATGGATGTGAGAAGGGTACCCACGCAGCAGAGGGTACAGAAAGAATATAATGCCAGGAGGCAGACAGCCAGCTCATGATGGAACCTGGAGGAAATGATCCCGCGTCAGTGTGGAATTTAGGGCCAGGGAGGCCTTGAGCCTGTTTTAAGAGTGGAGACTTGATCGCTCCTAAGTCCTGTCATAAATCTAAGCAAGAGTTAACCAACCTCTGGATGATGATAGAGCTCTTTGTTTTTTAAAAAACCTTGTGCTTCAGTCTGAGAGGAGCATTCCTTCAGTCAGGCAACGGCTCCCCTCTTCACATCCTTGACCAAATTCATCTTAAGCCATTGAGTCCACTTGAGGAGTGGTGTTCACACTCCCATCTATTACCTGAGCTGCGAGAGGAAAGCCAACCCAAGTCTTGTCTGTGCTTGGAACACAGCACCAGCGTTCCTCAAGTTCACCCCTTCACCAGCTGCTAAACCAGCACAGCTGCTCACCATCCGCTCTCCCCTTCCTCATTTGGCTGCACGCCCGAGTCCCACATCAACAAAGACGGAGCCGCCACACCTGGCCTCCAGCACTTGACCCCAGTCACGTCAAGGAGTTTCTCAAAGATTCTTTTCAAGAACACTGAGCAACGTACAGGTACACATGGTAGAAGATGTGTGTCAGTGTGTATCACTTACACGCATATGGTGAAAATATTAGTGTTTAAGAGACATGTGGAACTAGGAATAGAAATAGGAAAAATGATTTATACACAAGCAATCCTCCAATGCGATGCTTTTATGAACTCTTCTTTTTTTGAAAAAAGCATACTCATCCCTTCAACTTGCTTACTTTGGCAAATATCGTTCACTCTAAATAGAAGCAAGGCAGAAAAATCTATTAGCAGGAAGGAGAGAAGGTAAAGGTTCAGGGGACTGTGGTTAATGTCAAAGGAGAAGTCAGCCCTCTCTGGCAAGCACATAAAGCTATCATTTTCTACACATTCCTAAGACTGTGTGTGTGTGTGTGTGTGTGTTCTGTGCATACATTTATACATACATATTTACCATTTTGAAAGACACTGTGTAGAAGATTAAAACTGACACCTTGAAAATCTTGGGAAAGTTTGCAGGCTTCTCAAGCAGAGAACAAACCAGGCCTCACTGGTAAAGTGAGCCGTCAATTGAAACCTGCCAAGTGTTGTAATCACTCAGGCCCTTTCCTCCTTCCCCAGCCTGCTAAGGTCCTGGTGGCTTCATTATGAGTCTCCAGCACTTTCAGCCGGGCTGTGGATCCCCCCACCCCAAAGAAATCGGAGCAGTAATTTTTCAAAAGGAAACTTTTATTTTTAATATGGATTGATTTTTTTTTTTTAAAGGCAGCTCTAAGCAGCCCCGTATATCAAACAGGGCCCATCAGACCAACCCCAACACATCAAGGGGTAGTTTTAACGCGTGATGCTTGTTGTTTCTAGCAGGTATCCGTGTGGCGAGAGGTCACCACTCAGCGAGGTGCTTTCTTTCTGGTGTATAAGAAAAGAAATCACCAGGAAGACAGGGAGAAATGGGCTTGGGAAACAGGAGGGGACCTTGTCAATCTCCAAGATGCTAGAAAAATGATCGTGGAAGTCTTTTGTTAGCGAATCCTATAATGGTGTTGCGGCTCATCTCTTGTGGACAGGGACAGCAACTAGCCTGCGACAGGAGGGGCGACAGAGGATTAGACAGGCTGTGAAAAGGAAAGGGGCATCACTGCTGTTTGGCATCACAAAGGCCAAAACCGTATCATTATGGACAGGATGTCTTTGGGGGAGGGGTAAAAAAAAAATCAAAAGCCCAGGTGAAACATTTGGCAGGAATGTGTTCCTATAAATGATCTCCCCAATAGGGAAGAGGCTCCTATGGCTTTGCTGATACGCGTGCAGGTCCCACTCCCAAGAGAAGGACAAACAACTTGCTACTCAGTCAGTCCCCTCATCTTAACCATATGGGTGCCTGAGGATATGAGCATCCTGCTGGAAATGGTTTCTATTCATAAAATAAAGCCACAAAATGCAGCAACAGGAGGCCTGCAGTCAGATAACAAGGCCCTGGGCTTTATCCACTCTGCGGAGCTCCAGAATATTCCTCCATCTTGGATTCTCCTTAAGTCATACACGGGCATACCCCTTCCCCAGTCTGCCTGCAGCCCATATATACTGTAGTGGGAAGGAGGGGCCGGCAGACCAGAGTCCTGTTTAATAAAAGTCAGTTTACTTTTAGTAAGATTAAATAACATTCTGACATTTTCTCTCACATGGTTATTTGGACCTTGTTTCAGATTCCTGTCTTGCCAATGAGTTGGATAGTTTTCCTTCACATGGTGAGAGCATAGTCATGATCTGTTATTACTACACAGTAATAACCCTGAGTCACGAGACACTACTCTAGACCTGGCTTGAGCCAGAAGGGCATGGGAAGGGCAGAAAGCAGTCAGATGGTGGAGGAAAGAAAGATCAGGATATAAACAGCCCTGAAACAATCATGGAGTCAGCACTGAGTCCATGAGGACCCGGAATGTCCACGTGTGGAAAATGAATGTTTAGTGGAGGAGCAGATCTTCCGTCTTTACGTGCCCAGTCTGAGGTACACACAGGATTGTGTCCCCCTTTTCTTGGTTGAATTTCATTTATATTTGTCTGACCTGGGTCTGGCCAGATCCCAAGCCAGGTCCCCAGATCTACCCGGTGCTGGCCACTAATGCCCCACTGTGTCAAAGTGTCTGGGATCTCTTTGTCCGAGCAGGTACAGAACAAAGTTGTGCCTAGCAACGAGTCAACAGTTCAGAAAGCTATTTCCCTGGCTCTGAGGGAGAGAGCAAGGCTCTGAGAAAGAGGGGCTGTGGGCTTGAACCAGCAGGCCAGTACAAGCTGAGTCCACGCCAGCCCACCAACCTCAGCCTAGGACTACACACACCATGACTCAACTCAGCTGTGCCAGAACCCTCTTCCCAGGAAAAAGACTCCTGGGCCTTTGTTATTATGGCTCTGTGGCCCAAGCAACTAGGTTTACCGTAGGTAAAATTCATAAAGAAAGGAGGAATCTCCTCCTCAACATAAGCAGAACTGAATTTAAACAATTAATCACAAATATTAAATTCATAGGAATTCCTATCAGAAAAAACAAACAACACACTGCAAGCGTTGGAGAGGTAAAGTATAAAAAATTTTAAGAGCTAGTGAAATTTCTTTTTTTTTCCTTTTTTAATTGATTTTATTGAGCTCTACATTTTTCTCTGCTCCCCTCCCTGCCTCTCCCCTCCACTTCAACCCTTTCCCATGGTCCCCATGCTCCCAGTTTACTCAGGAGATCTTGTCTTTTTCTACTTCCTATCTAGATTAGATGCATGTATCTCTCTCTTAGAGACCTTATTGTTGTCTATGTTCTCTGGGATTGTGATTTGTAGGCTGTTTTTCTTTGCTTTATGTTTAAAAACCACTTATGAGTTTTTTTAATTGTGATAATTGTCTTTCTGGGTCTGGGTTACATAACTCAATATGATGTTTTCTAGCTCCAGCGATACAAATTTCAAGATGGTGTTTTTTTTTCTGCTGTGTAGTACTCCATTGTGTAAATGTATTACAATTTCCTTATCCATTTTCATGGTCGAGGGGCATTTAGGTTGTTTCCAGGTTCTGACTATGACAAATAATGCTGCTATGAACAAGTTGAGCCATGTCCTTGTGGTACATCCTTCTGATATATACCCAAAAGTGATGTTGCTGGGTCTTGAGAATGGTTGTTTCCTAATTTCCTGAGAAATCACCACACTGATATCCAAAGGGGCTGTACCAGTTTTTGCTCCCTCCAGCAATGCAGGAGTGTTCCCTTTACCCCACAACCTCTCCAGCATAAATTGTCATCAGTATTTTTGATCTTGGCTATTCTTACAGGTATAAGATGGAATCTCAGAGTTGTTCTGATTTGCATTTCTCTGATGACTAAGGATGTTGAACATTTCCGTAAGTGTCTTTCAGCCATTTTAGATTCCTTTGTTGAGAGTTCTTTGTTTAGGTCTGTACTCCATTTTTTTTTATTAGATTACTTGTTCTTTTGATGACCCATTTCTTGAGTTCTTTGTATATTTTGGAGATCAGATGATGTGAGGTTGGTGAAGATCTTTTCCCATTCTGTAGGCTTCCCTTTGAACATGACATCTGCTTTACAGAAACTTTTCAGTTTCATGAGGTCCCATTTATTATTTTTTTTCTCAGTGTCTGTACTACTGGGATTATATTTAGGAAGTGGCCTCCTGTGCCAATGCATTCAAGTGTACTTCCAACTTTCTCTTCTATGAGGTTCACTGTGGTTGGTTTTACGTTAAGGTCTTTGATCCATTTGGACTTGAGTTTTGTGAATGGTAATAGATATGGATTTATTTTCATTCTTCTACATGTTGATATTCAGATATGTCAGAACGATTTGTTGAATATGCGTTCTTTTTTCCATTTTATGTCTTTTCTTCCTTGTCAAATATCAGGTAATCGAAGGTATGTAGATTAATATCCGGGTCTTCAATTCAGTTCCATTGGTCCTCCTGTCCTCATTCCAATACTAGGCTGTTTTCAGTACTGTAGCTCTGTAGTAGAGTTTGAAGTCAGAGATTATGATGCCTCCAGAAGTTCTTTTATTGTACAGGATTGTTTTGGCTATCCTGGGATTTTTGCTTTTCCATATGAAGTTGAGTACTGTTCTTTCGGGGTCTGTGAAGAATTTTGCTGGACATTGCATTGAATCTGTAGATTGCTTTCAGTAAGATTGTCATTTTTACTATGTTAATTCTACCTACCCAAGATCATGGAAGATCTTTCCACTTTCTGGTGTCTTATTCCATTTCTTTTTTCAAAGATTGAAAGTTCTTGTCATATAAGTCTTCCACCTGTTTGGTTAGAGTTATTCTGAGATATTTTATGCTATTTGTGGCTATTGTGAAGGGTGATATTTCCCTGATTTCTTTCTCAGCCCATTTGTCATCCGTGTAAAGGATGGCTACTGATTTTTTTGAGTCAATCTTGTATCCTGCTACATTACTGAAAGTGTTTATGATCTGTAGATTATTCTAGTTCTCCTGGGTGAGTTTACTTCTTTTATTCTAAAGTTTTAAAGTATTCTGTTAATAAACCCTTATTCCTCTGTTATTTTTTTGTCTGACTCACCTGTCCGGTGGTGAGAGTAGAGTGTTAAAGTCTCCCACTATTAGCATGTGTGGTTTAATGTATGATTTAAGCTTTAGAAGCATTTCTTTTACATATGAGAGTGCCCTTGTGTTTGGGGCATGGATGTTCAGTATTGAGATTTCCTCTAGATGGATGTTTCCTGTGACTAATATGAAATGTCCCTCATTGTCTCTTTCGATTGAAATTTCTTTTTTTTCTAAACTGAGCTCTAACATTATGGTCCAAAGGGGCTAAAGGACTGCCCGCGGATGCAGAGAGAAGCCGCATTTGGCCTCCCTATTCCCAGCCACTAGAGTCTATGGTAAGTGCAGCCTTCTCTCGACCCTGTTGGTAATGCTACAGTCCACTATCAGGGCCTTTTATGCCAAATAAAGAATAAAGTACTTCCCACAGTCTACCCTAAATGTCTTCATTCCATGTGAACACATTTTGTGCACTTATCCAGATGTTCAAAGTCTGTGTGGCTAGGCCCTCGATGTTAGCTCAGACACAGATCTAGCATCCTATGTGTCTTTATGAAATACTGCTTATACCCTCACAGCTGCCAGCTTTTACTATGTGTTCTCTTATTATAGTGATCAAGGAAAAAAAACACATTTTATAAGTTGGAGCTGAGACAATGCTTATTGGTAAAGAATACTTAGTGTTTCTTGCAGAGGTCCTAAGCAAGTTTCCCAGTACCTGTCAGGAGGCTCAAACCCTCTGTAACTCCAGATCCAAGGTATCTGGTGCCCCCTTCTGGACTCTGTTGGCAACTACATTCATGTGTATACCCCAACACAGAGATACACACACAATAAAATAAAATCTTGAAAAAATTTTAAGTATAAAGATATTCTTACAATTATAACTGTCAAATGAAAAGGTGGATTTTCTATTTTCTTTCATCTAGATTAATATTCACTGATAAAAAAAATTTCATATTCTTTGTCCTTTCAGAGAAAAGCTTGAATGCAATACCCCACCACCACTAATCCAGCCGTGCAGCCAATTTCCCAGAACTGGGGTTAATGTCAGCACATTCCAACAGCAATGCTGAGCCCTGTCCTTGGAAGACTATCTGCCTTCTGGGTTGTGTAACACTCCTGTAAGGCGAGGTAAGCTTTGTTGGTGTTTGCTTGAGATTTGTTTGTCTCAGTATGTAGTGCACAGGCTGGCCTCAGGATTATAATCCAGAAATAGGTGGATCTCTGTGAGTTTGGGGCCAGCCTAGTCTACATAGTGAGTTCTAGGACAGGCTCCAAAGCTACAGAGAAACCTTGTCTCTGAAACAAACAAACAAAAAGAATTACAGTCCTTTTACTTCAGCCTCTTGAGGATTGGGATCACAACACACATACAACGCTGTGCCCAGCTTTTTAGTGTTTTCAAACATAAATACATTGCTTATGGTTTTGTTCCTTCCAAGACAGAAAAAGAAACAACTGTATCAAGAAGCCACATGCGCTAGGCAGGGGTTGGGGCTTCTGGATATGTGGCAAAACCATAGTCCACTATGATTCAGACTGACATGGGAGAGGGCTCCTTTCCTGTGATTTCTCGGCAAAACTGCATTTCTAAAGAAGGAGTGTGCCTTTTTCCAGGACAAAGTTTTCCGCAAAGCAAATATAAACTCATTTTTCCAAGCGACTTCATCTCTCTCCTCTGCGTGCCCCGACGCTCACACTGGTACTTAGTGTGTGAAATAAGCCCGACTGGGAAAGCATCTCCGACATTCCACGGGTTATTTGGAACAGTTCCTATAGAATTTCCTTCCAAGTGTAGTATTCCTTCAAGGTAACAATCCCAGCCCTCCACGGAGAAGCAACTCAACAGCCAGGAACCTACAACCTTCTTACCACAGACTTTGCCTACACCAGAAGGTGCCCACTTTCTCAAGATGTAACAAGACTTAGGATATCTCATGGGAGCCAACAAATACGCCCCTGTTGGTTCCTGTACCAGAATTACAGAACCTGCCTTTAATTTAGCCCCACAGTAATCAAGGTGTCTCCCACAGCCAAATCCCTCCAGCAATGTGCTTGGAGGTACGTGTGGAAGCCTGCTGCTTCTCAACATCCTGTTAAACACCTGCTCTGGGCTTGGGCCATGCCTCTGGTTTCTCACTCAGGTGGGAGAGTCTTGCTTAAGGGGACAGGCAGGTATTTTTGCTGTCACCAAAGACAGCTAATTTGGGAAGCCTAATCTCGCAAAGGGGCCAAATTTCAGTTCTCAGAGTGTTGGGTTTAGGGTAGAAAAGACTGCCCAGAAACACAACCTGAATACTTCCCCCTCTACCCTGCTCTTGTCTCTGCTGAGGATCTCCTGAAGAATTGATACGGTTTTTGTTGTTGGCTTTTTTTTTTTATTGCAGGCCACTGTGTGCATGGCTCCCATTCTTGCCTGTCACCTGACTAACTTAATACTTTCCGCCCTAGATGGATACAGTGCTCATGGCGAGTGGCTGAGCGGCTGCCTCGTAGTTTATTTCAGTTCATTCAAATACAAAAGGAGTTGAGAAATTAGTTATGGGGATTGGAGGAAGGGGAAACCTTACAGGTGTGCATTCTTAGTCATTTGGGGTCCAAATCTAGAGGATCACATGCCCTGTGAGAGCTATCTTTCACCTCTCCTGGCTCCCGGATTTTATTGTGAAAGACTTCTACAGCCCCTCCTTTAGCAATGACTTTACTTTTAGTTTCTGTGTGGCTGTATATTGTGGGTTGAGCATGCTCCGTAAGCCCCTCCTACCCTCCTTTGCTCTTATTTCCCCTTCGCATTGGTCCTCTTTGTTCTCCAAGACAACTGTACTTCAATTTTCATTTGATATATGTGTGTGTGTGTGTGTGTGTGTGTGTGTGTGTGTGATTATATTTGACTGTAAAAATCCCAGGACCATGAAACAGAAAGTATATATTTAATTTTCTGGGACTGACTTAATTCACTTAATATGATGACCTCCAGTAGCACCTAATTTCCTGAAAAAGACATAACTTCATTCTTCTTAATTGCTGAAAAGATTTGCACATGAATGTATCTCGTATTATCTTCTGTTGCTGGGGACCTAGGCTGTCCCACTACACAGCACAATGGAGGGAACTTTCTCAAGGTCTTCCTCAACGGCGCCACATTAAAAAGAAGCCCAGCCTCCTCCGTAGTGTTTCAGCTAACAAAAGCTGATACTGACCAGGATTTGACACTGGCTGCAGGCCATCCTGCCCTGGGCAGAAGCAAGAGAGGCTGCCCCCACTCCCACAGCTCAGCAACTCTATGTTGGCGAGTTCTGCACATAGCACGTGAGTTTGGAGCATTTTGTCCCTAAGGTTTTTAACAAAGAGGAGGTCACTTCTCAAGCACTTGCTCACCTGACCACAACCCCTGTTTCACAAAATTAACAGGGAAGCTAAGGGTCAAAAGGTCACACATGGGTTTTTACAATCTCAAAGCATTTGGGCTAGAGGATTAGCTTTGGAAACAATCAACAGTTAACAGCATAGCTGGACTCCCGGAGTTGAATTAGCCGGACAACATTTACTGCGCACCTATTATGTTCAGAAATTCAGGATCATCGGTGAGTAGAACAGAGAAAGCTGCATGTGTGTTTTCAGGGAAAGTGTCCATGTGTTTGGTTTGCTGTGTCCCTAGTAAGTGTCCAGTCTGCTTAGTTTCAGTCTTCTGAGAGAGAAAACCACCTTATCTGAAAAGGAAAGAAAACATTCCCAACTCACTGCTTGAGGCCCAGGCTGGTTTATAGGTATCAAAATAAAACCACAATTAGCAAGCCTTTTCAGAGCTTCAGGAAAAGCCACTGGTCCAGGCCCAGCAAGATAGGAAGGAGAGAGAAAACCGGTGGCAGTGGCAGGCAGGGAACAGAAGAGGAAGTACATGCAGGTAGGAAAGAGAATGCGTCTCAGGAACCCTGTGAGAGTGAGGCCAGAGTTCAAGAACAATGGTGTCGGTATTGACACAAGCTTTATCCTTACAGAGTAACAGCAGAGACTTGCAACAGTGTAGCAACACATTATTGCATGGTAGATATAGGATGACTTTTATAGGAAAACATTTCAATAGGACATGTAAAAAGAAAAGTATAGTTTCGGAAAGAGTGTCCCAGAGTGAAACCACAGAGTAAGAGCTGAACACAACAAGCCAGAAGATTTCATTACATCTAGGAGTCTTATTCTGAAGCAACAGAGACAGGGAGATTGTAGGTTTGAGACCAGCCTGAACAGCATCTCAAAAATCAAAACAAACAAATAAATCCTCTTTTCGCAAAGGGTTAATACATCTTTGTCCTCTTCTCTGGCAGCAAGAAATCTGTCCCTTGACCTCTGATCTCTACCACTAAAGTTCAAGAAGTTTAGTGCGCAAGTCAGCTGTTGAAGATTTGTCATGAATGTGTTTTAAGATCATTTTTAAAAGGACATTTTTATAAATATAAAATGGCACGATTTGTTTAGGGCGCTGTCACCAGCCAGCGCCCTCGGGTTCCCTTCCTAAGTGGTATTTTGTGGGCTGCAAGCCCAGAGTCTGGAACCAATCCTATGATGGGATCTAGCAAGCAGATAACTGAGATAGGAGAAGAGATTACAGACAGGGAAACCTGTTCCCATGGGAACGCACCCCTCCCCCACACGTATCCATTTCTTCCCCCACTCTCCATGTAGACCATACTTGGTGCTTCTGTGAACACCAGAATCTGCAGGCAGAGGTGTGGAAGGCCAGCTTTATGATGGAGCTTCCCATCACAGTTTTGCAGCACTAAAAGGATGCCAGGATCAGGTTTGCAAAGGTTTCTGCCAAGAGCAGTGCTGAGGGATTCAAAGTTTCCCTAGCTTGTTACACTGAGTTTCTTCTCCGATGATATAAATATCTGGGGAACAAAGCACGAGAGAAGCCATTCCTGACATTTCACCCATAACAAGAATATTAAACCAGAACCTAGCCTGGATACATATTTATTCTCTAAATATACGCCAGATCATTCGTCCCTCCTGGGTTTCTAATACAGGTATCAAGGGTGTTCTTTGCATAGTAGAAATACTCAAACCTCTACAGCATCTTCAGAAGGGCTTTGGTTCTACAGGCCTGGACTATCAATTGGAATTCCAAATTATCTCCTAAGACAAGCAAGCCCTGGGTGTTAATGAAGAAAGAACTTTTAGGTTGAATTTTGTGACCACCACCCTCCATTCGACTCCATGTCTTTCCAGCTTCTCAAACAGCTAAGCAATCTGTTGAAGCTACAGTTATATTTTCTACATACAGATTCACTCCCTGGGTCACGTGAATGTGGTGTCTATCCAAGTGCTAATTTGTATGTTAGGCTCAACTGTGGACACTTAAAAATAAAATTGTTTGGCCCAAACTCTCTAATGTTTGTGACAAAAAGAAAAAAATAATAAACAAAAAACAAAAACAAAAACAAAAACCCTTGCTGTTACCAAGTAAGAGTCTGGAGTGTTGTTCAGATACTTTTATAGAAAGGTCTGGAAAGCATATTAATTATGCTCCCTTCTTGCCCACATATTTAATTAATTCTTAATTTACAGGGAGCTACCTCCCGTCTCAGGAGCAGGCTCTTTGGCACAGCATCCTTAGGAGCGGGGCTGTATTGCAGACTCACAAGGGACCTCCGCTTTACTTTTCAAGTTGGAAAAGGAGTCTTGTCTCTCCAGCAGCAGAAATCAAGGCCACAGTGAGTAGCTACTTTCATCACCACAGGCTCCAGCCCTGAAAGATCTCCCGAGAGAGCTGATTATTTGGGCTCACAAGCTATCTCCAGTCTAATGGAGACTCACTTCCGGGGGGCAGGGAAAGGAGGCCAGAGAAAGGGTCCCTCATGGGGATCCAGCCAGAACACCCAGAATTCTTAGCTCCCTCTCAGCTCTGTGTTCCCACCATTGAGTTTCTTGAGTTTGTCATAAGCAGGGTTTCCTAATTCTTAGGGCAAAACCGAAAAAAAACATACCAAAGACCTATTGGATACTTTAGTACTTCAGACTTTTACAAAACAACTACTTTATGGCTACGTGTAAATTAAATAATGGAACATGTGGGCTGAATTTTCCTTAAAAAACACAGGGATTTTACAATTAAGTGGAAAATTCTCCTGTAAAATGCATTTTGAATTTGGGCCTTTGCCATGATTCAAATACTTGAAACACAGCGAAGATCTTAAAAAAAAGAAAAAAAAAAGTAGCTTTAAATTTTCAAGAAACTCAAAACAGCACTTGAATCTGGTCTTGTGCTACTACTCCTTAGACCCGTGGAATGGAAGCCACATGCAGAAGAGCCTCACAGTGGTTTGTCGTGCGATTTGACTTCCTTGACCATTCGCTTCACAAGCCTTTCTCACCGCTACCACGAGCGCGCGCTTCTCTGGACTTGGTTTCTATCTAGATCAGTGAGGTGGCATCGCCTCCTCCCGATGCTTTGATCCTGAAAGGAGTCAGCCAACACAAGAGTCCTATAGATGTGTAGGAAATGTCAAGGCCAGAGAGCTGTGAGCCGTGCTGCCCAAAGAGCTTTGTAAACTGAGTAATCATCAACTATTTCTTCAAAAAGGATATCAGGTTAGAGGTGATGGCTAGCAAGCATTTTCTAATGTGTGTGTGTGTGTGTGTGTGTGTGTGTGTGTGTGTGTTGTGCACACGCATGCAGGTGTACACATGTGTGCACAGATATACAGGCTGGTGTGTGCGTGTGTGTATGATAGATAGCCAAAGGACAGCGTTGGGTGTTTCTTAGGACCCATCTACTTGTCTTTTGAAACAGGGTCTCTCGCTGGCCTGAAGCCCACCAAGTAGGCAAATCGCTTGGCCAGTGACCTCTGCACCCCTTCCATTACAAATGCGACAGCTTGTCTGGCTTTTTTCTTTATTCTAGACTGCAGTTGCCCCTAGGAGCTCTACATGTGACAACTACAGAGGTAGACTATGGAGGTGTATCTGGGTTTCTCCAAGATCGGCCTCAGAGCTGGGCTCAGAGTAACTCCTTGTCACTGACCACTGACCAAGCAAGAGTGTGATACTAGATCGAGGCCTGAGATAACATGGGGCTCCCTTTCTCTCCTCCAGAGAGTCTGTAAAGTTGGGCAGTATTTGTTAGTCCTGCACACAAACCTATGACTCCCAGTCATGAGTACCCCTCGCTGTCCCTTCTGAGGTTCAGCTGCTCACAGAACCCGGCCTGAAGCCCTGCTGATGGCCAGGGTATTGACTGGTACACCTGGCTGAAATGCCAGTAAACTCTGCTGAATGTTACCTTGTACGGTGGAAAGTACTACTTTTTGTGTGTTGAAAGTGAGCGATAAAAATGCAGGCATCTTTCAGGTTTCTAAGGCATAGCCGTTTCAAAACAGGCTTTCCAAAAATTCACCACTAAAGGAAACTGACATCTCACAGGCTTCTTAATAGAGGAGAAGAACACCCCCCCCCAATGTCTACCTATAAAGCAGTTTTTATACTACAGAGAGGGAATAAGGGACTAAGCGGATGTAAAGGAAAGGACTGGGAAGGAAGGAGAGAGAGAAGGAAGGAGGGAGTCCACAGCCCACAGATGGCAGGGGACACAAGTAGCTTGCCCTTTTCTTTAGAACCCAATGACAGCTCAGCTCTGTTACTATCTTTCGATGGCCATAATGCCTCAACAAATCTGTATTCGTATTACAAATGTATCAAAAGTCAACCCTTTGGGTGAGCCTCCCATGCACAGAAGACACTTCAAGTTGTCTTTGAATCCACCTTGAGTTTGCCAGGCATAACTTGGTCCCGTCTGTGAGTGCATTCTGGGAAAGGGTACTTTGGCAACGCCGAAGGCAGTGCTCACTTGCAAACAGCAATCAGCTCAGGAAATCGCTTCTCACCGCTGCCGTCAGCGACTCTTCCTCGGGTCAGCACCATGGCCGTGAAGAGGAGGCACAATGACAAACAACACATCAACTACAGAATAAATATCCTCAAGTGAAGACAGTTCGGACAGCCAAGAAGCAGAGACAGCCAGCAGCAATAATGTCAGTTATGTGATCCAGGTCACAGTCAACCTCGTGTCCATGACACCCCCAATAGGATGTCAATCATTTAGAAAAGAACAGCTCCTACAGGATGCGGATAAATCCCTTGTGTGGCACCGCTAAGGATCTGTGCTGTGGAAGAACTTTTGGCAGTGCCTCAAAAAGTTAAAGACAGCATTCCCACCTGGCCGTAATCCCACTGACAGGTATATACTCACAAGGGTTAGAGAGGTTTTCTGGAAAAAGTACAAGTATGCATGTAAGCACAGAAGTATCAGTCACGATAGCCAAGAGGTGGGATTAACCAGTGTCCATCAACAGATGCGTGGATTAGCAAATTAGGGTGATCTATGAAATGTGTGTTATCCAGCCAGAAAAAGGAATAAAGTAACAATAAATGATAAGATGCAGTGACTCTCACAAACGCTGCTACCTTCCTAATGCAACGACTTTTTAATGCAGTTTCACATGTTGTGGTGACCCCACACATACCATAAAATTATTTCATTGCTACTTTATAACAGCAATTTTGCTACTGTTATGAATCGTAATGTAAATATTTGAGATGCAGAATATCTGATCTGGGAGCTCGGTGAAAGGGTCATTTGACCCCAAAGGGGTTATGTCACACGAGCTGAGACCCACTGCAGTGAAGTCAAAGAAGCAAGATACAAAACACTATGACTCCAGTGGTAAAGATGTCTAAAACAGGTGAATGCAGAAACATGGAATGGGTTGTGGTGCAGGGCCTGGAGTCACAGGAGCAGCACAGAGCTCCCGATCATCTGAGTTCCTCGTGTCTTCGCTATTCTGTTGTGCAGGGTCAAAATGGACACATGCTTGTATCTTTATGAAGATGTTCAAGCTAAATATTCAAAATATAATATTTCAGATAAATACTATATTTTCATTCCAATGTCGCTTCTTGGGTATGTTGATCAAAACATTAACAGAGCTCTGAATGCAGCACTCAGTGCTTGGGAGAAAGACTTCTAAGGAGGAAAGTCAACTGTGATTGGGAGCGCTGAAGTACCACAGGGCCTCCAGCAGACACTTCAATGGTGCCCCTAGCAGCTCCAGGACATAGATCCAGCTCTTTATAGAACCAGGAGACCAAGAGGGAGGAAGCCCCATAATTTTATGGGGGACCACCATGTGTATGAGGACAAAGTGGAGATCAACCAATCACATTCAGGCATACATGTGAACTAGAATCCCAAGGACCAGAACTAAAGTGAGGGCCAGGTCCCATCAAACTGAGGAGTCAGGCAAGACCAGGTGCACAAGGCAGGTCCAGAAGCCCTTGGAAAAGATGGTCTCTATATGGTGGGACAGTTTCTACCTCTAAGGTATTGCAGAGTCTGTAAAGCCCTGGACATGGTGGGTGCCTCTTAGAAATACTTGAGAAATGCTACCTTGGATTTATTCATTTTTACCAACACCAGCACTCACTGCTCCAGGCAGGATGGAGTTTGATTCACTAGGTGTTCCACCCTGGGTAGTCAGCATCCCCAGAGTGGACTCCTAACCACCCGTCCATTTCCCCAGCACTTCCCAATACTATTGTTTTCTACTATTGTTCCAGTCAAATCCCAACTTCTGAGAGCCTTAGAAACATTTTTAACTAGCAGGATTTACTGGCACAAGTTGATCATAAACTCGGCAGACGTAGGAGCCAAAGAAATGCATCTTTTTATGGATAAACAAGCTAATTGTAGTCTCATTTCCCTCGCTCTCTGAAACATATTTCCTTCTGATAATAATGCAATAGATGAATTTACTGTGAGATTGAAATTTTATTTTCTTATTAAAGTTATTTTTTTTTGAGATGTTCTAAAGGACACATTCCAAGAAGCAGGAGTGTTAATTATGGACTTGGCATCTCCGGATGACCTGACAGAAGTCTACCATCACTTAGGGAGCCGTTGTAGTATATACTTAATGTCAGCCTGACTGAGAAAAACACTTTCCTAGGTTCTCTTTGATTGACACATTTAAAATGACATCAGTCGCCGGCTTTAAAGCCTACTGTTATTAGGTCTCTGTTGCTATTTATGTTAGAAATATGTGCACGTGTGTCAAAACAATGTATCAACTTTGCTGATTGGCTGCATCTAGATTCTGTTGCCAGGGGTAACAGAACAATTGCTTTTAATCTTTCCTAAATTGCTTCTTGTTTTTTTTTTTTTTTTAATACTTGGTGTTTTGGGGATTTTTTTTTCACCCTGGAGCAAAAATAATGTTCTCTAGGGAGAAAATAAATACATATTGTCTATATGTGTTGAAAAGGAAATTCAACCCAAAAACTGTACTTGGAGTGTGTTTCACCTGTATAGCAATCTATCACAGTGCTGAGATGGCCCTGTCCTCCTCAGGCTGGGTAGTCAGGAGAAAACCACCTTCCTCCCAAAGGGTACAGCACACAGGCACTTGCCCTTCAGGTCCAAGGTTTTCTTTCCTTCGTTCAAAGATCGGCTTCAGCCACTCTTCACTGAGAGGCAGGAATGGCGATGGAAGAAAACGTCTTCCAGACATCACTTATCTTTGCTTCCACTTTGCCGACGTCACAGATGGGTACTGATTATGAATCCCACTGTTAGCCCTTGCACTTTGAAACATGCAGCCAGATTGATCCCTGGGCTGACGTATGGATGTGGTGATGTGTCTGTAAGGTAACCAGACTTCCTAAACAATGTGCTGCTCTGTAAATTAACAGCATTCAGCGTTCTCTGGTATTGATTACCGAAGTCCTCAACATCACCCAGAGGAACCTGGATATACTGGTCCTGCTGGGGGCCAGGGAATTTCCCCTTTAACCCATGATTCTAAGTCAGGCAGTTCAAAGTCTACACATTAAAACCTTGATCATTGTTCTACCTTGTCCCGGTGCCATAGGCTATCAAACAAAAACCCTGTGCCAGGGGTGGGGCACTTTCCTGTCAACTGTATGTCAGGGGGGTCCTATGAGGTCCTGTGGACCTCCGACAGCAATAAAAATTGTTGCCATTTCTTTTGGGTACCCATCAGAACTTGAAGGTAAGACCCAATTGCTGAAGGCTCTACACTCTCGGATCAAGGGTGATGGAGAAGTCAGACTTGTACTGACCCAGAAGCTTCATTTGTAGTGTTAGAAGGTGCTATGGAGGCCGCTGAGGAAGAAAAGTTATCAATAGCTACCTAGTTGTGAATTCTGTGAACTATGTAACAGCAACGTGCCTGGAAGAATGTGCCCATGGGTGCCATACTGAAATGAACTGTGAGAAAACTCCAAGAAAACAAGACAAGAGTCTCGTGACCTCAGTTTCTTCAAAAACATGGAACTGTTCCTGGAGTGTGCTTTCATGCCCCTCCCAGGAGTAGCGGATAGGAGTGAGTTCATATTCGTTACAATTGGCTGTTGTTATTTGTCTATGTGTCTCTATGGAAAAACACATTTTGCCACGTGCGGCTTGCCCACAGCGTGCGGCTTGCCCACAGCGTGCGGCTTGCCCTTGTGATTGGATACTTTACTCATATGACTCTTAACCATCGGTGTATAAATTGCCTAGTGCTTTCTGTAAAGTTGGCTGTTGTGTGAAGCTGTGTCCACCTCATGTTAGGCCGCACTGCCAGCTAGAGTGATCAATAACGAAGCAGGTAAGGTTAACTGTGTCCTGATTGGATAGAAGGTCCACCTCACTGATGAAGCGCATGCCTGATTCTGTAAACATAACCAAGAACACACAGTTGGGAAGGCCACGCGTCCTCAGGGAGAGCCTATTACTATTATATTGCTAAATGGACAGTATGAGGCTGCCTTCTAAATGCGAATCTGTTGACCTACAGATCAGCACAGCTCACAGTTCTCCACAGAGAGGCTTCTTGTCACAGGAAACAGCGATTAATTCCGAGATTTGCGGCTCTACAGAGTGCAGAGAATTAGTAACTGTGGGGTGCTCAGGCATAAATGGGACATCTTTTTGCACACACCATCCCTGCACGGTTCAGAGAATATTGCAGAAGACAGGTTAGAAAAATTGTAAGAGCTACAGACTGTGGAAAACGCTGCAGAGCAATGTTTCCTGGGTGCGACAGAGCCACTGTGCCTGTGAACTCACAGCAGTGTGGATATCTGCGTAAGAGAGGTACAGAATCAAGACAGTCAACACGCCAGCATAGCTAAAAAGGGGGGTGCTTACAAAGCAACCGAGCCCCACCCGAGGAGCCTTGATAGCTCCTTCAGGGAAATGTCGGTGCTCCAGTAGCTGGCCCCTCACATCCATGCACGCATGCTCGGTGCTGATTGGATTTAGTGGGGTATAGTGAGAAGACATGAAGTTAGGAGAGGGTTGTGGGATTTAGATTTGGAAAGGGTTGGTGGGTTGATATGATCAAACACAGAGTATGTGTATGTATGTGTGTGTATGTGTGTGTGTGCACGCGCGTGCACAAATTTATTATCCAAACTACCGCATTCTCCCACAGAACCACTGAGCAAAGGAACATCATCTCTTGCATGAAACACTGAAACACACATAGTTCCTCACAGACAGTATTGTCTGCCAGCCCTGACATCTTAAGCATTTAATAGTATTAATAATAATAAACCAAAATATACTCAGTTCAGTGGCTTCATATATCAAATTGACCTAACTTAATATTTTAAGTCAGTGAAACTATTCATAGGTGTACAAGACTTCAAGCTACAATATTTTGTCCTCCCTTGAATGTATTACGCATTGGAGTTTTGCTGTTGGAAAGTGTTGTGGGGTTAGAATTGTGGGTACCTAAAGGGATGGGCAGAATGGTATTCCCTCAAAGTTCATACTGAAGCTCTAACACCAGGACCCGAGACTGCCACCTTCTCAGGAGACAGGATGCCTCTGATGGAAATCTCCAGAATGGGGCAAATCCAATTACTTGGCACCTTTGTAAAGAGGAGGCATTGGGACAGGCAGACAGAGTGTAGACAGGGAGGGTACCATTCACAGCCCAGGAAGGGCGCCACAGGGAGCAGATCTTTCCCTTATGCCCCCAAGAAGATTCCACATTGAGGGGCTTGACTCTAGACTTGCTAAAACTGGGGGGAAATGAGGTTTTTGCTCAGCAACCCAGTTCCTGCAACTTAGCAAACAAATTCACCTAAAATGAAATGACCTGGACCTAAGATACTCTTCTGTGTGAGCTCAGAATTCTCTCTGTAGCTTAACTGCTTCCGGAGTCAGTATTCCGTCCAATGTATTCCTGTAACCCAGGACACCGAGCCTTCAAACCGAATCTGTAACTCAGGTAAGCTAGGCTCTTCCTGGGTGATGATAGCACCCACGATTCATATCCACAGCAGCATTCAGACATGTTAGCAGGCAGACAGAATTAAATTCAAAATAACCTGCTTAAAGATGGTGGTGCTTTGTAGAAGAGAGCCAGGCCTGGGGTTGCGAGCAGTGTCATGGCGGCCGTTCTGCTGGCACAGTAGAGAAAGGACTCTTTCAGAGCTCCCCAGGGCAGCACCACAGGAAACAGATTGGTTGGAAATTGTTGTTTGTGTTACCAGATATGCCTTTTACGCTGTCTCAAAGCCCCTTCTACCTTCTTCCCAGAGATGTCTTTCGTGGTACAACACTGGTCCAGGACTGACAAATCTCAAAGCCAAGCTCAGATGCAGACAGTTTCAGGAGTCAAGAAAGCAGGGGATTGAGTTCATAAGTTTAAAAACAAAAGAAAGCTATCACCATTGAGGTAGCCCATACGAAGAGTCGGAAGGAAAAAATAGGAAAGCCTATGGCCCCTGGTTTCCTAAGGCCTAGGCAAAAGAAAGCAACAAAATCCGAGTGACAATTAAACATAATAATAACAGGCTTTTAAGTTACAGTGTAAGGGGCTGAACAGACTTAGGACCACTTACATATTCAATAGGGGTGCAAAGAGAAATATCAGACTTGGAAAAAGAATCTGTCCCATCAAGAAGGAAGTGATGGGAAACACGGAAACATCTGCCCTGCCTCTCAGCCTGCAGCGGGCACAGGCTTTTCACACCTCCAGATGTGGCCTTGGAGTGAAGGGCTCCACCAGGCTCCCTGGTGGTGCAGCATCGCCACACTGCAAGATAGAGGCAGAGTTGCACAACCAATGTTGTGCAACATCATTGTAATGACATCATTGTAATGACATCGTTGTAAGCAAGTCAGAGGAGATGACTGGACACTGACCCCCACCTCCAGACAAAACTGATCCTCGGGCGTTGGATGCACCTTTCGCCCCTCTACAGATAACAAACAAGGAAACCCCACCACAAAGAGGCCTTTCTCCAAGCGGTTCTCTTTTGTTACCTGTTCCAGCTCATTGCAGAAAGAGATCTCAATTAATTACATTTTTTGAAAGAAGACACCATCTCCATTTTTTCCAGTTTCTTGTCTTCATTTCCTCTCCGGTTGGTCAGTCATATTGCATCTCCCTCTTCTCCTCCCGCTTGCCTCTCCCCATCGTCCCTCGCCATCACGTCCATGTGCACTACCTCACACAAGACAGTTTAATAGGCCTCTGACCAAGGATCACCATACCCACATGTCACGGTCCATGGTTCCTATAAGGACTGGAATCAATGTTCACCAGAGGCTGTGCAAGAGTTCCAGTGTCACCATCAGGAACCACTCCAGCTCAGAAGCCATCACTATCATTTCAATTTTCCTACTCACGGTGAGACGGCCCCTCCCTTCTCAAGCTCATTTCTTCCGACCCATGCTTCCTAGGATGATCTGCGCTGGGCTCATCTTTATGACCTGTTCAGTGTCTATGCTGTGGCTCAAAGGCTTCCCACAGAGCTAATCCTACAGGATGGAATTCAGCCCCTGATGGAGGAAGCAATGTTCCAAGTTGACCCTCCTGCCATCTGCACGCCTTTCCTCAGAAGGCTTTAATCAGAGCCACGTTCCTCATTAAAGGCTCAGAGTTGACTAGTCCCTGGGTAAAGAGTGAGCAAATGTTCCTGATGTCCTGTTCTGCCTTCTCGAGCAAACACTAACACAAGCCCTTCTGCATGCCTTTTGGCTCAACCCAATGACAATTAAGTTAGCCTTCCTGGACTCTTGAGTGGAAAGCGGTATCTTCGAAGGGAATGGCAGACACTTTGGTTCAGATCTTAGATCCACCTCTGGGACCTCCCTGTGTTTTGTGCTTCTTTGGTGATGAAATGGAATAACATTGTACAAGAGTTTATTATTCTAAGAGCTAAAGAGATATGTAATGGCGTAAATGAATGCAAACAGATTGTAAAATATATACACAGCTTTAATGGGGAAATTAGACTTACAGTACCACAGTTCCCGCGGAGAACAGGAAGCAGAAGGGGCGGCTGCGTGCAAGCCCAGCAGATTTATAGGTAAACATTCACCCGAGGCGGACACGCCCCCTAAGGCTGGGCTTAACCCTACATAGATATGCTACAATTCCTAGTGGGGCTGTAGAAACATCACTCACAGCAAGCGTAACTCCTTGTTCCTTGCTGTGGAGAAAAATGTTTAATCTTTTATCTCAGCACTGTTAAGATTACATATCAGAAAGTATTCAAATCCATCTACTTTGTCATGGAGCCTGTGAGGGGTGAAGCGTGTTGAAGAACATAAGATTCTGTGAGTACACACAGACTTGCTCAGGTAAGACAGACACAGCCCAAAACTGAAACAGAGCCACCAGTACAGGGCAGTAAAACTGTCCAGTAGGTGACTAACAAATGAGTCTACACACTTGAATACATCAGTCACTGTTGAGCTGCCATGACCAAAATACTTGCCTCACAGCTTAAGGTGGGAAGTTTGTGTCTTGACGTTCAGATTTCCCTCTATCAGAGCAGGAAGAGATCGCAGTAAGAGTTAGTGGGGTACTCCTGATGTCATGTGGATGAGGCAGCAACAAGCATCTCGGTGTCAGGAGCCATTTCCCCCCAAAAAATCATTGCAGGAACCATTGCCCTGAGGAGTTTGCAGAGAGCTCCACACCCTAACAGTATTTAGAACTGTTTTATTGGCAGAGCCTATCCCACACCCAATTATCTGTTAATAGAGAGCTATCTGTTAGCGGAACCCACCCCACATTCAAACTATCTAGAGAACTAGGTGTGTCAACTTGTGACTTCCCAAAAGAGGAATCGTGACCTGACAGATTGTAACCTCCTGGCCGACAACCTCGTGACCGGCTTGGACCATGATGCAAGATCCCTTCCTGCTCTGGCCATGCCCCTGCCCCCCCAATTCCTCATCCAGGGGCTATGTAAGCTGTAACCATGACTCTAATAAATGGAGGCTTTGACAAGAACCTTGCTTGGCCCCCCTCCTGTCTCCCGTCCATGTCTTTCAGATAGCGCCTCTGCCAGGCGGGTTACAGCCCCTAGACTGAGTGACCAGCCGAGGTGGTCTACATCTCGGAACTAACACTAGGCAATAACTTCAAAAGTCACCCCCAGAGACTAACTTGCAGCAGTGGCCCCAACTTCTACAGCTTCTACAGCTTCCGAAAATACCGCCATCAGCTGGAACCAGGAGTTCAGTCCACGAGCCGGCAGAGGCCTTTTCACATTCGACCACACCGATGACATTCCTCCTGTGGCAAAGTGGGTCAGAGAACAAAATGTAAAATAACAAAGCTGCAACATTTCCATAAAAACAACCTAAGGGAAAAGTCTAGGTGGCCCCAAGTGAAGCAAGGAACCTTCCAGAACAACACAGAGAAGGCGGTCAGTGAAACAAAACCTGGCAAATCTGATGGGTTAAGGAATTCTGCTCTGCCAAACGTGTGAGGGATCAAGAAAAGCCGAGAGTGGGAGGAAATATCTGCAAAGAAGGAAACAATGGAAGAAAAGGTAGGCTGAAGAGCTGAGCAAATGTTGCTTTACGTAGAAAGTACGTAAGTGGTAAATAAAAACCATTAGATGGAAATTCTATGACCTGTGCTTCGGGTATGTGAATTAAGAAGAGGCAGTGCCGCGTGCCAGTACCTCAGGCAGCTCCCAGACAGCGGCAGCACAGAACGCTGGCAGAGACGGCAAGCGTGGAGAGGCTTGTTTCCCGTCGCAGGAATTCTCGCTGTCTTCCGGTTAACTGCAGGCACTTTGGAAGATAGCTTGGCTAACCTGTGAAGTTCATTGTTTGACTGTTTTTGCATAACTCCGACGATGATCCCCAATATGAGATGTCATTCACACATAGTTAATATGAGACTAAATAGCCGAAGAGACCATCAGGCTCCCCACCGCTCCCCATGTTAAGTCAGAAGGACACGGTATGCTGGAGGCGGATGCAAGCTGGTGGAGTTTGGAAGTGGCAGTGGCAGAGTCAGAGAGAAACCCAGGAGGGCAGAGAACTGGGCTGTGTGGGGTTTCATGGGGCAGCCCCTAGAGGATGTCTTCCTGGAAATCTCAGCCCCAAATGGGAAAGCAATCAGTGTCAGGCCAAGCAGAGCTACTCTGGGGCCTCGGCAAGTTCTTGCCATTCCCATGCGGTTGGACCAGTTCACAGCTGAGGGAGCACAAGGGCCACATAAGCCATGATTCACACCAGAGTTTCTTAGAGGCCAAAACCCTTGCACTTGCTGCTGCCATGCCTACCACGTGTCTCAGCACACCCATCCCCCTCAAGGCCCCATCCTATGCCCTCTGGTTTCCACAGCACCACTCCCCACCTGACAGGTTAGGCCCATATCTCTCAACGGTTTTACTGTTTTTAATTTAGTGCACATTTATTAAAAACAAAATGGACAAGCAAAAAAAAAAAAAAAACAAAAACAAAAGAACAACTTTGTGCCAAGCACTGAGATAGGCCCTGGAAATACTGAGAGAAATAACGTTAGACTCAGGACTTCATGGTCTAGTGATAAAGACGTGTGCTCAGGATCCCCTGCTATTGCTTCATATCTGAAGGTCCTTTAAAGCTCTCCCTTCTACATATTTGGTGGCTGTGGTGGCTTGGAAGAAAATACCCCCCATAGGGAGTGGCATTATAAAGAGGTGTGGCTTTGTCAGAGTGGGTGTGGCCTTGTTGGAGGAAGTGTGTCACTGTGGGGGCAGACTTTGAGGTCTTCTATGTTCAAGCTATGCCGTGTGGCACACAGTTCACTTCCTGTGGTTTGCTGATCCAGATGTAGAACTCTCAGCCACCATGTCTGCCTGCACTCTGCCTTGCTTCCTGCCATGACAATAGTACACTAAACCTCTGAACTGTAAACTAGACCCAATTAAATATTTTCCTTTATAAGAGTTGCCACGGTCATGGTGTCTCTTCACAGCAATAGAAACCCTAAGACAGGGGCTTTTTGATTTTGCTTTTCTTAAGATAGCTAAGTAGATGACTTTCCAGTTTTCCCAGACTGCTAGGCCTATGTAAAGATGGTCACCAATAAAACCACTGTGACCCTTCAAGAGTAGGCACAGCATCACCACACAGGAGAATGACCAATATGCTGCCTTGCATTCCTGCTCCATGGTAGCCATGCAGCCCCAAATCAAAAGATGCTATGGAGTTACCGAGTCCAGGCGAAGAAATCATATGCCCCTTTCACACCACACACTTCAGATTGAGGCCATGTGCTACAGAACAAGGGAATGGTTAGTTAGCCTCTGGTCACAAACCCCACATGCCAGGACAGCCCCACCTTGGCGGGCTGATGAGACAGAGTGAGGTACTGGCAGGTGTCTGGTTTTCGTGTCACAGAGAGCCGGGCCCCAGGATGAGAAGCCTGTCTTTTCCTCATTCCTCTCCTGTCCCTAGGATTGCCATTTGCATTCCAGAAATGCTATGGGAAGAGACTCTGTTCACAGCCGCTCGAGGATGCCTTAGCCTTCTGCCTTGACCGTACCTCTCCTTACCTTTTATAACCTCTGCACCTTCTTCATTAACTGCTTAATTCCTTCATAGTCTTTGATCAGGTCGACTCAGGTCTACACAGATCTTTCCTCAACCTTCTTCATCTTCACACGGTCATTTAACATGCCTTCACTCTCATCTTCCACTAGACTATGAGTCATTCAAAGCCAAGGCATGTTGGCTCTCCATCTCTCATATCCAGTGTAACATCTAGAAATATCCAGGGGTCACGTTCCTGCTGTGTGGCTATGAGTGACAGAGCCCCGGGTTAAGGACCCAGCTTTGCACCCCAGCAGCATCTGCATGTCTGTCAGTCATCTTTCTAGCCATCACCTCTCACCCACTGAGCACCTACCTGAGTTCCCTAGTCATCACCTCTGGTGAACCTAGGGGCTGGAACTAGTGTTATTGTTTCTGAGCTTGTTAGGTGTGATGGGAAGATGAAAACCCTCACCTGGTTTGCTGTGGTGTTTGAATAAGGATGTAGGCAGATAATAGGTCACTGTGAGGAAGACACACAGAGAGAGGGAAGATAGATAATAGATGACAAATAGTTAGAAAGATGGAGACATAGATGATTACCAGATGGTAGATAGGTAATTGGTTATAAACAGATGATAGATAGATAGATAGATAGATAGATAGATAGATAGATAGATAGACAGACATAGCTAAATAGCTATATATGATAGACAGACATACAGATGATAGATAGATAGATAGATAGATAGATAGATAGATAGATAGATAGACAGACAGACAGACAGACAGACAGACAGACAGACAGACAGACAGGTAAATGATAGGTGACAGGTAGATGGTTCAAATAATTACTGCCATTAAATTTTGAGTAAGTGCTAACTACCAAAATCATCACCACCCCTGCCACCATTATTGTCACTCAACTGGTTATGGGTAGGTACCTGGTTCCCTAAGATACCATCTGCAAGTTCATCATAAGACATGTTTACACCATAACACACGCTTCTATCGTCTGACTTCAGATTATTCAGAGTACACATCTGACATAGACCCTTCCAGTTCCAAACTTGGGTACAGGCGCTAATCCAGATGGGTGAAGGAACTTTCCCAGGCAGAACAACTGTTCATGAGTAACGGAACAAAGCCACAGGGACACTCTCTCAGATAGCATTCATTGCTGAAGAAGAACTAGGTGCCTGGGAGAGACAAAGTAGGCAAAACGGGGCAGAAAGGAGGGAAAGGAAAGGAAGCTGAGGTATTAGGAATGACCTTGAGGAGATAAGAAACAGTGCTGAAGAAGAGAATTGTGGACTCTTCATTTTAGGATGTTGCATTCAAATACTTAATTTCTTTAGAAAGACAAAGTTGTTGAGAAGAAAAATACGAAGACGAGGAAAAAAGAAAACTTAAAAAAGCCAGAGAACTGCAAGAAACTAGGCAATATGTAGCATGCATCTGCCAGCAATACCCTCATCAAAGAAAGAAATAAGAGACAAAACTGAAATTGCTATTCAAAGAAACTTGATAAACAAAATAATCCATTCAAAATAACAGATGTCTGTACAATAGTGTGAGCCATGACTAAAATATCTGACCCCTCACCTGCCTCTGGAGACGCTACCAATCACAGCAATCTTAACTAGAAAACCTGAACTGTGTGGAATAAAACTGGCGCTACTACAATGTCAGCAAAACACATTCAGACTGACAAGAATGGAAATATTCAAAAGGCCTCATCAAATGCTGCATTTGCTCAAGTACGCTCTCCGTGCCTATCGTTTGTTTACCTTTAGTTCATTTCAGTGCTTCTGGAGTTCTAAGTCACTGGGTGGATGAATCGAGTATCTGCATGATGGGCAGTTATGGTCTGAACCTTCGGACAATCAGATCACCCAGCTTAAGGTCACCTACTGAGCACTGCTTGTTCTACAGCAAGAGAGGGGCTATCACTTTACAAGCCTAGTACAGGAAAGTTTCTGGTTATTTTTTATGCTTTCATGTTCAAACCCAAGTGGTTGAATAATGGCTTTTTAATGCTCTCTGTGTCTTTTACAGGCACTGTGAAAGTTACCAGAAACAATGTTGTATGCCAGGAGAAAAGAAAAAAATGATAATACACAAATGAAGACTGTCAAAAATATTAATCCTCGTGTTTCTTTGTTGCTTCGTTTCCTGACTCATTTCTGATGGGTTTCCAAAGAATTGAAATGCTCGAATAGACGGGCCTTAAAGGGAGGTGACTTTTCATTTCCAAGTCTGTCCCTGAGCAGAGCAACTGGTGTCCCGGGGGACTCATTCAACATTCATTCAAATCATGGAGAAAGAGACCTCGTTTGGGAGATATTTTTCTGGAGGACAGAGGGGGCCTTTGATCCAAGCTCGGATAACAGCTGCACTCCCTGAGAGGGTTTTCTGCGAGCTGGGTCCCTCAGGCCAGGTAAGCCTCAAGGGAGGTGTCTAGTTGACCTCAAAGCTCAGCCAAGCAACTGACACCTGAGGGAGGGTCTTTGAGTGGGCAAGAGAGCCTGGCATCGGGTGTTATCACTCTGTCAGTCTCTCCCCTGGCTGGAGACAGCCCACAGGAAACAGACGTCTAAAGGGAGCAGTGTCTCCCCTGAATTCTCCCCCATTGTAAATGCAGGGGAAGGCAGAGAGCCAGGAACCACCTGGATTTTCGTCTCCCCACGGTGCTTTCGCACTGTTTTGCAATGGCAACTAAGTGTCGCCTTGGAAATCCTTGACCTCCAGTTTTTAAACACAGAAGCAAAGGAGAATATGCCTGATAGCCCCAGGAGGGAACAATCATGTTGTCAGGCTGAGAAAACAGTCCTGAAGAAAACCCGCTTGCATCTCTCAGAAGAATGCGCTCTTGGAATTCGTTGGATATCCCCTTTAAGAACTTATAACATTAAGCTACATACTAACAGTGAGAGGGAACACTACATCTTTCCGTTGTTGGGGCTGTGATGAGTGCCATCAAGGGAATCACCAAAGTTACAAAGACATAAAAATTAGTTTAATTGTGAATTTCAGAGCTCACCAGGCCAGCGTGACTGGGACTGAAAAAGCATGTGATAAAACCAGACTCTCTGAACATGGCAGACAATGAGGGTTGATGAGAAGCCAAGGACAATGGCACTGGGTTTTCATCCTACTGCATGTACTGGCTTTGTGGGAGCCTAGCCTGTTTGGATGCTCACCTTCCTAGACCTGGATGGAGGGGGGAGGACCTTGGACTTTCCACAGGGCAGGGAACCCTGACTGCTCTTTGGACTGGAGAGGGAGGGGGAGAGAAGTGGGGAGAGGGGGAAAGGAGTAGGGGGAGGGGAAGGGAAATGGGAGGCGGGGAGGAGGTGGAAATTTTTTCAAAGAAAAAATTGTGAATATCAAACATACCACCAGTTACCACAAGATTACCTGCCATTACTAACCATTAACCTACTCGTGCAATGGGCGTGTGTGATAGTTACTATCAGGAGGCTCTGCTGTACCTTATTTCTCATTGGGCTGAGGGTAAGTCCCAGGGCCTTGCACATGTTAGACACACACACTGCCACTGAGTTAAACATTCAGCCCCATGGCATTAGCTTAAATTTTATAAACAAATAAAGATAGATAGGTATCTTTAGAGATGACAAATTATAGGGGCCGTCCATGTTTCTAATGAAGAAATTATGACTGTATTACACAGTAGTGATAAACATCAGAGAAAAATCATCAACCAGAGGATTTAAATCTTGTAGTGGCCATCGGATATATCACAAGTTTTATTTTCAGGTATTGCTTTAATTACAATGTAATTTGCAGAATTTAAGTGTCTTGCCACTCTCGTCCCAAATCACAAAGAGGAGCATGGTTGTCACCCACAGTAGCAAGTCACAATCATTGGAAAATTTATGAAAGAAATTGACGTCACTCACCCCCCACCTCTCCTTCCAAGCTTCATTCTCAGCCATGAAGTTCCGCATTGCTGCAGTAAATGTTGCGGAATATTCCTTTACACTTTGTGAAGATGTATCTTGTGACCGGTTTAATACGGAGCCGAACAGCCAATAACTAGGCAGAAAGATGTTAGGTGGGACTTCTGGAGACAGAGAGGACTTGAAGAGGGGGAAAGGTGGGGTCAGCAGCCAGATGCAGAGGAAAAAGGACATGTAGAAGGAGAGGTAGAAGCCAGGAGCCACATGGCAGTAGGTAGATTAATAGAAATGGGTCACTTAAGTTAAAAGAGCTAGTTAGAAACAAGCCTACGCTAAGACCGAGCTTTAATAATTAATATGAAGTGTCCGTGTGATTATTTGGGAACTGGCAGGCAGGACAGAAAACTCACTACAAGTAACAGTCTAGACAAGCAAAAGAAAAACCTCCAATTGTCTTCTGCCATCTTGCATTCCTGGATATTCCTTGCTGGATCATCTCGGAAGATGGGCTATCGTGGGATGGGAAGTCTGCAAGACCCAGGTCATCTTCCCTTTCCTCAGGATAGAGTCAGACATTGGCAAGATTGGGGGGAAGAGACGTGTTTCCTTTCCATCAGAGAAAAATCTTTCTTGGAGTCCTCAGAGGCTGAAAAGGTTGCCCTTAGTAAGAAGAGGGCAGCATGGCAGGAATGTGGACAACACTCAGAGACATGTAGAGACACATACATGTAGCAGCCCCCTGCTTGGCTATCTCCTTCTGCCCTTCATCTTCCATAGGAAGCACCATCTTGGCTGCAGAATGGGGTTTTCTATGTATTTTCTGTGGTTTCATCTTGCTATATAGCCAATAAAAAAGATCCTTTTAATTTGTTACTTTGTCTCAGGATTTTTTTCTCTTCTTCATTATTATCACTGCCAAATTCAGTTGGCCAGCAACTCCTCCAGTGCTCTGTTTGAGGAATCTAACAGTTTTCCAGATAAAACCAAGTCATAAGTCAGTGTGCAGACATATCGATTGCCTTTCCCCTTCATAAAATACTGCACCTGTCCATGAAACTGAAGACATTACATGGACCCAAGCAAGGAGCAGAGAGCAACTCCTTGGGATTCGCTAATGCGTACTGATATATACTGCATTCTCTCTCTCTCTCTCTCTCTCTCTCTCTCTCTCTCTCTCTCTCTCTCTCTCTCTGTCTCTCTGTCTCTCAATATATATCTAGACAGACAGACAGATACTGAGCTATATATAGATCTATCTGAAATTGGCGACTTCTACTTTAATGAAATCTCTAGGATACAGTGCTGTACGACTCGTTGAAATGGCCCTTCTAAAATTAAGGACACTTTATCCATTCCCTCCTACAACCAAGAAAGGGAAACAGTGCATTTGGGGCTTTTGATTTTTGGAGGCAACATATTCTTCACTTTCACTTGAGTGATTCACCCCAGCCCATCTATCAAATGGCCCAAAAATCTGCTGTTCTTTATGGATGGCAGAAGAATGAATATATGTGTGTAGTGTCTGGATGCTTGTGTGTGTGTGTATGTATGTGTGTGTGTGTGTATAGGAGCATATGATGTGTTGTTCATATATGAATATATATGTATGTGTACACATACATGAATATGTGTATATATATTCATATGTGCACTTGAAGTATCTATGCATGTATATATGAATATGTGCAAGTGTATTGAACATACAAGTGTGTGCATGTGTTAAGTGCGTATATATATGTGTGTGTATACATGAACGTATATGTATAAGCCTGTGTATGTGAGTATGGTGTAGATACATGTGCATGAGTATGTGTAGCATGTGTATAAATGAATGACATTATAGCTGCAGGATCTACATCAGTCCATCCTCTGTCCACCCTTATCGCACAGCCCACATGAACACCCTCAACCTTCAGAGTGTGTACACATGATACCTTCTCTTTTCTTCTCTTTATTATTACCATGGTCAAATTCAACCCTGAAATCAGCATGTCAAGAAGTAATTTAAGGGATAAAAATTAGTTTTGATCTCAGATTAATGGGCTCCAGTCCCTCCCAGTGGAGAAGGCCTGTTGGCAGGAGCTTGAAAAGACATATTACAGTTTACTGGAGGAACATGGAGCAGCAAAACCTTCCAGGAGGAAGCACAGGTGGCTGGTGTAGCATTCCCAAAGCCCCCAGTGACACAAGCCCATCTCCTAAAGTTTCCCCTCCTTCCACAAACGGCAGTGCCAGCTGGGGAACTAATAAGCACAGGAGCCTCTTAGGGATGTGTGTCATCGTAAGGACCACCTTGGAGGTCTCTTTGGAACGTGACTTTTTCTCCTTCTGTGACATCTCTTCCCATTTTCTTTGCTTCTGGGTTGCCCAAGCAATTGGCTTTGACCAATTTGTTGCCGCAGAGGTGCCTCTGAGAGCTTCCAAACTCTCAGAAGCCTTACGATTCCTTCTTCTCTCGGAGCCCTGCAGCTGTGAAGACTCTCTGGATGAATGGTCACGTGATGAGAGACGCCAACTGCCAGTCACTGGAACTATGTCAAATAATGCTATCAGTATGTCAGTGACAAGCCTCCTAGACCATCTCTGCTAACGGAGCTCCTGAAAGAACCAACACACAAGCAAGAACAGGGAAAGAGCCTTGTCAGCCATCGGGTAGGAAAGCACAGGACTCCCGGTACAGTGGAGCGTCCAGGACTTGTTAACAACAGAGACGCTGTACCGTCCTATCAGGCACCTGGTACCCAACTGTCTCACTGTGGGTACTGAAACTGCAGGAAGGAAAACGCATGTGCCAAACAGATCAAGATAGCGTGTTTAACCATACCTTTTGATTGATCCATTTAATAAATATACTAAATTGCAAATACATCAGAAATAATTATATCCTATGTTTTACAAAGTGCATGTTTACATAATCAGTAACATAAGCAATACTATGTGATACAAGCACAAAATACATAATCATACGGTTCATAATCACATATGTGCAGCTTCTACCCATAAACACAAGGCCCAATTTTCAACATCAAGGTACATAATTTTTTTAAAAAATGATGTCTTTATCAGAAATGTTATGAATTTGCAACAATGAAAGCGAGTAAGTACAGATAAGATGGAAATTTTGGTTGAGAACTATGGGACCACAAAGAATAGAGCCATTTGCCCTGACTCAGAAGACTGGGAGTGACAGAAGAGACCCGGGAGCCACACGGCTGGATGCTTTAACCAGTGACAGTGGGAGCCCAAAGCAAGCCCAGCACGAAGAGAATGCAGCATGCTGTTGGTCCCCACGCCAGCCTCTGCCACCAGGCATTAGAGGTGAACCACTCCAAAAATAAATTTTCTGGAACTTTCCTACCTAAGAGAGCTCTGCTGTCCCTTTCCTTGTTGACTTCAAACCTCATTCCTACAGGTTTAACTCAGAATTTTTGGTTCCAACTATAACATATGAATCTTGCTATTGGCTAGCTGTGTACTTTGACACTAAGTTTCTATAATATAACATGTGTTCCTTAAGCTGTTCTTTGCACTAGCTACATACTACATAAGTCACTAAATCAGGCCAGGAGGGCCTCATAGTCAACATACCCCAGACTCAACTTCCTGTCCCCTAACCTTTTCTCCCCTACTTCCCACAGTGACCAGCACGGCTAGCCAACCAGTCACTCAGCCGTGAACCTGCCATGGTTCCTAAGTCACCTACACCAAGGTTTCTCATCAGTTTCATACCCAATTCTCACTTAATTCTGACACTTAATCCCTCACCCTAGCCTAGTCCCATATGCCACTTCCTGCGCTCAGGTTCTACAGCTGCTGTCCCGGGCCAGGGCCCTAACCCTATCACGTGTTACCGTGTCTCCCCTCTTCCTGCATCCACTCATGATGCGGCCATCAGATGGGCCTTTGGGAAACGCAGCTGTGGATCCTACTGAGTCCTCTGCACTCACCCTGCACTGATCCAGAGCTCTAGACACAGAACCAAAAGCACTCCCTGACCAGTTTTCCTTACGGTCCCATTTCTGTGCCCTCCCGGTCCCACATACACACTGTCCTCCAGCCGTGGGACTGCTGAGGTCTCTTTGCTTCCTGGTCTATTGTCCAAGCCCCCACTTTAGCCTCTAAATTATGCCATTTACAACCTGACCTGACTCTAGAGCCTTAGTTCATTGATCAGGTGCAGTCTCCCTGTCTTTGCTTCCCTTTCCTTGAGCCCAGGGTATAGACTATGCCAGCCTGCTTCTGTGACCCCCATTATTCCCTGAGCTCTGATACAGAGTATTATAGCTCTACTGCATTTTATTGTATACAGTTGTTTAAGGCTCTAATTTCATTCCTGCCCTCAGGCTAACCTCTACAGGTTTATCCACGTGATATTTATGTCACTTAACACACACTCGGGCTTATAAGTGAGAATTCCATAATGAAGATGAATCTTTCCTCCGTTATTTGGACGCGATTCTGACCAAATTTAAAAACTCAGCAGCCACAGCCCAAGCTTGCTTTCTTGACCTGTGACTTTTGTCTTCTTCTAGTTTGGTCAATTGCAAGTGCTAAAATTGCTGATGTGTAAGAATTTATTGTGCTCTCTTCCTGGGTGACCCAATGGGCAGTAACACATAAGAAGCACTTGACTGCATCTGTGCGTCCTCTGATTTCCAAGCCAATACAGTGAGCCTTTTAGAGCCGCAGAAACCGGTGATCTTGCACAGTTTGAGCCACCGGCCAATGGAAAACAGAATGTCCCTGCAGCTTGGCACTAAGGCGCATTCGGAGGAAACGTGTCTGCTGGAACTGCAAGCAAAGGACACGGATGGGAAAACTAATGCCAGCGAGCCTGCAAACATGGCAGGACGCTGCAGCCGAGAGCCGGGGAAAGGGGCAAAACTAAGAAAAGCAGGTCTAAGATTTCAATACAGCCATCATCCAGGGCCAGACAGCAGACAGCACACTGACTATTGGTCAGCATTGCTGGGTCATCCTACACGGTAGTTCCCTGTATGTGCTGTGTGGATAACACTGGAGACTGCACTCTGAAAATAGGATTATGTTCCACACTCTCTGCACAAAAGGAAGGAGTGTCGTATAAAATATTTTACAATTTATATCAAATGTATTGATTTTAAAAACTGCTTTAAACTTTGTTCATTAGTGCTGCCAATTCTTCTTTAGGATTTATTTTTATTATTTTTATTTATGTGTGTCGTGTGCCTGTATGATTGAAGGCCACATTGTTCAGGTGTCCACCGAGGCCAGAAGAGGGTGTCAGATGCCCTGGAGTGAGAGGCAGTTGTGTGCTCTCAGACATGAGTGCTGGGAGCCGAGCTGGGTCCTCTGGTAGAGCAGCAAGTGTCTTGACAGTGAGCTGTGGTCCCACCCCTCCCAGAGCTGTTAATTCACTCACATTTGACATGAATGCCAAGGAAGGGTACTGGACCCAAATGCTGCACTCCAGCCACGCCAGAGCCCACAAGGAAGTATCGTTATCACCCCTGCTTCACAGGACTGGCTCTGCCATCATCCCCTCTCAGGATGAGGAAGCCAGTAATCACAGAGATAAATTAAAATCACTCAGGGTCACTTAGGTAGCCAGCTGCCAATCAGAGGTCTGATGTGGGATACTTTCTGGTCTTGTCATCATTGAAGTTTGGATGGGTAAGAGTACATACAATTATTACTAATTTGATTCCTACGGCTCAAGAGAAGCATGAGGAATGGGGTTCAAATCCATAGCAACCACATAAATGGGGAGGAGGGAACAAAGATAGTGAGAGCCCATGAGTCCATGACTGGAGAGGGCAAGGCAGGAGGATCCCTGGGGATTGCTGGCTGCCAGTCTGGCTGAATCCAGGAGCTCTGGGTTCAGTGAGAGACTCAAGAATATTAAATAATTGATTAATAATTAATTATACATTTGATAATATATTTAATTATAAAATAATTAATATTTAATAAAATCTCAAAAAAATAAGGTGAAGCTCAACAGAGGAAGTTATTTGAAGTTGAATTCTGAGCCCCATACACACACACACACACATATACACACACATACACATACATGCACACACATACACACACATTCACACACACGTGCAGAAGCACACAGGAGAGCACACACGTACGTGCTTACAAATGCATGCAAAGGAATAGATAAGCTGATCTGTACACATTGAAATGTTAAGGGTCAGTTCACAAATCTGGACCTCAGTAGCACCTCCTCCACAGTCAAAGGGAACGTGAAATAGTTCCTTCAGCCAGAAGACCACCTCTCTGGAGGGCCAGATTTCATTCACCCCCAGCCTGTCGTGCCCCTTAGCTAAGGATAGAAGCAGTGTTTACTAGAATAACTGCTACCCTAAGGCCGGTGGATACATTCTTATTTCTCATAGCTAAGCAAAAGCTGAACAAGGTCCTCAGAAACATCCCAGCCAGCATCTATCGTGTGAGAACCTCCCACAGATAACAGTTCTCCTGAGTCTGGAGAGGTGAAAATTCACTAGCAAGAAAGCGAAAAGGCAACACAGTTTCTAAAACCCACAGTCATAAGGAAGAACTGGGGATTGGCATTTTAATTTAAAAAATAGATTGATATTAATGTTTCAGACTCTTAGCGTAATACTTAAGCACTAGAAATGTCCCCAAGGATTGGTTACTCAAGGGCTTTGTTCGGGAAAACGATTACATTATTTCAATAAAGATGAAAGGGTTTATTTCCTCTAAATTATTTAGGTGAAGGAGTTAGCCTTCAGACAGGTGTTCTATTTATGCAGATGGAAAAATAAATTATTCAGAAGAAGAGGCAGGTAAAACAGATGGAAAACCGGTGTAAACCAAGAAAGGCGCGGGCAGCTGCTTACCAGGCCTCCATGGAACAGCCAGCTCTGGCCTGCCCTGCGTGGGAGTTAGCTCCTTAGCGGGACTGTAGGTATACTCGGGGCTCTCGCTTCTCCACCCTGCCTTTGGGGTTCTGGCACCAGCTTCAGTGATACGGTTTTTAGAAGAGTATCATCCGAAATTCTTTATGGAAACTTAATTTTAAATGTCATCCGAGAGCCCTGTGAAGTCTTCCTACGGGCATTTTCCCTAACAGACCCAAGATGTGCTCTCGCACATCACCTGAGGCCTATTTTTTAAAAAAATGTAGTCTATTTAACATCTGGCCTCCTCCTAGCACCTCCCACAAGCTGACAGGCTTGCAAGCTAGGCTCCCTTTCACACCTAAGTGTCTCTTATTCAGCGGTTCCATGGTCTCAGTGCCTGTGGTGGAGGGATCCTGAAGCCCCCCCACCCCTGTTGGTATGTGTCCCCCCCATAACACCAGTACCTAATATGCAGTAAACACCTGCTTACAATGGGGGGACACTCACAGCCCTACACTGTCTCGCCTTCTTCAACTCATGCAAACAAATTACACTGTCCCCTTAAGAAAGGGACAGTGCAGGCCGTGGCACTTTGGGGACAGAGAGGAAAGAGAAGAGGCCCATGAAGGGATGCCTCTTGGCTGAGCTTTGGGAAGTAGCTCAGACTAAGACCTCACCAACCAGTCATGAAACCACCACGTTAACCTAGCCCCACTCACCTGCCCATTGTCACTGACTGACAAGATCGGACATCACCACAGCTCTTGAACTTACTCCACGTGTCTGTATCAGTGTGAAGAAGAGCATTTGTCCATAAAAAAGTGTTTAAAATGTGCCTTGCACTTTCTTTTCCTAAATTGTAGAATTTAGTGCTTTCATTTTAAAGTCTAAGTAATTATTTCAGGAAACAACATCCTTATTTGAAAAATGCCAAATATTCAGTGTATACTTAATGATTCAGTAATACAGACCACAGGAGAAGCTTTTGATTGATTAAGCTTATGAGATCTGTGAGTCCAGGTTTCTGCATGGTTTCTACCATCTGGTTAAAAGGCTTGGCTGTTCAAATAAGGGGCTATTTTTTTTAATGCTTTTCACTGACACCTTTTTATTATAAAATATTGCTTAAAACACCACTTTTGAGCTAATTTTCAGAACTCACGTCTGGAAGCTCCTTGCAGTCTTCAGAGGCAGTTTCGTCCAAACACCATCCTAGCAATTAGCATTTCACCAGGTCCCTCTTGGAGATATACTCAAAATGAACTTGGCTATCGTCATCCTTGAAATATTTTACTTTTACCAAATGTTACCATTAGGGAAGAAATGAGGAGGGACAAGCAAATGTATAAGACAGATAAACAGGGTGCACCTGCTGCTTTCCCAGTGTTGGCCTTGGCCCCATCCTACCTCTGCTGTCCTCTGCTTGGCGGTCCTTCTTGGAACTAATGTGTTTATTTCATTCCATGTCATTGTTGTATATGCAAAGTCAGTAACTTTCCCAATTATTAGTAGCAATTGATAAAAATATATGATCACTGAAGGAAGTATATTTTTTATAGTAAAATACTCCCACAATTTTGCTTGCATGGGCTACTCTTAAAGCAATGCTCCTCAGCCTTTCTAATGCTGTGACCCTTAAATATAGCTCCTCATATTGGGGTGACGCCCCAACCATAAACTTATTTTTGTTGCTACTTCATCACTGCATTTTGCTACTGTTATGAAATATAATGTAAATATTTATGTTGTTGATAGTCTTAGGTAACCCCTACAAAAGGGTCACCAAAGGAGTCATGACCCACAGGCTGAGAACCACTATTTTAGAGGATTTGTTCTTTCTTTCCTTTAAGCAATGTGAGCAAGCAGCATTTGCTAGTTAATACTCTTCGATAGCAACAGAAACCTTCTTAGGGACTTCTCCACTTCAGGAAGTCTAGTTTTTGATTTGGTTAGTTTAAAGGATAGGGAGATTAAGACATTAGAGGTGAAGACTCTACTACAAGTCCAGACTCTTGTACCTGGGACCTAGGAGATGCAGTAACAGCTGTCACTGAGAGCATCTGTTTGGTGGATGTGAGAGGTAAAGTCAGTGGGAGCAGGGGGCTATTTGGCTGTGGGGACGAAGGAAAAAGGGGCATCATGGTGCTAATCCTTGGGTTACTTGCAGTTTGTCTGGCCTCAGATTCCTGATTCATCTGGACCTTTAGAGGTCATTATCTGTACCTTAATGATTTGCCAAGATACTGTGGTGTCAATCTCACAGCTCACCCTGAAAGGGAGAATATACTAAAATAATTATACCAACATTGCTGGGTTAGTGGGATAAACTAATCAATTGCCTCAAGACATGGTATAGAGCTCACACTGTACTCGTCTTTCTGAAAATTAAATTTATTAAACTATTTTGTACACAGGTGGCCTCTGATGGCTGCAGGTTCAAGGGTAAGATCACTTGACCATAAGAAATAAAATGCAAGAGTGAAAAATAATGTGGTCTTTAACTCAATCATTCTCTTTCAAATTACAAATGATCAGAACAGAGGTCAAACTCTTAGCACTGCAGATAGCATCCAGAAAGTTATGCTAGTCCTTTAGGTAGAGCCCCGTGGTGTGGGACAATTCTGTATTCTGTCAATTATATTTTAAATAAACTTTGATTGGCCAGTAGCCAGGCAGGAAATATAGGTGGGACAACCAGACAGGAAGTAGAGGCAGGTCAAGGAGAACAGGAGAATTCTGGGAAGGAGGAAGCCTATTCCTCTGCAGTCCTGTCCAGACACTGAAGAAGCAAGATGTGAACCATCCCACTGAAAAAGGTACCAAGCCATGTGGCTAATATACTAGAATAATGGGTTAATATAAGTTATAAGAGCTAATAAGAAGCCTGAGCTAATGGGCCAATCAGTTTATAACTAATGTAGACTCTCTGTGTGATTTTCTTCGGGACCTAATGACTGTGAGAACTGGGCAGGACAGAAAACCTCCAATCAACAGATCCGGTTCCTGCTGCTTCATTCGGCAACAGATGTTGCTGGTGATAGCAAAGGAAACATTTCATCAGTCTTTGGTGCTGGGGAGCGCAGTGAAGGCAGGCGCATGCATGTTGACCCTGGGTAACAGGAAGAGGCCATATTGCAGTCAGCCTTTAGTGCATGAACCACGGGGTTATTTAGTTATTCTCATGTGTGCACGTATGTGTGTTGTATGTGTACTTGTGTGCACATGCATGAAGAGGCTAGAGATAACTTCAGTTGGGTAGGGTGGTGGTGTTGTTTCTCAGGCACTAAACACCTTTTTCTTTCTGAGACAAGGTCTCTCAATGACCCAGAATTTGCCTTAGGCTAAGATGGCTAGTTGATAAACCTGTCTCTATTTCCCAGGCACAGGGATTACAAGAGCACATCACTAACCTAGCATGGGTTCTGCAGCAGGAGCTCTGGTCTCATGCTTATAAGGTAAACACTGTAATCCGGATGGATGGTAGTAGTGCTGGCCCCTTCCCTGGTGAGATTCCTAGGAGGGGCTTTGAGGTTCTGTTCATGACTACATTTGTTTAGCACATGAACATTTCCACAGAACCAAACTGATTAGTTTATCTCACTAAGCCAGCAATGTTGGCATAATTACTTTGGTATATTCACCCTTCTAGGGTGAGCAGTAAGGCTAACACCACAGCAACTTGGCAAACCTCTAGTGGTCCAGATGAATAAGGAACCTGAGACCACACTGTGTGTAGTCATCCAAGCCAGGTTAGCTCCCTGATGCCTTCCTCTCCCTCATCTTCAGTCCTACGTAGTCATTTTCCAGCATGGAAAACAGCAACAACAAAAGACCAATAGTCACTTTTGATAGGTTTGCATGTGAACTAGAGACATCTACACAAACCTCTAAGGCAATTAGCTTGATCATTATAAAACCATCTATTAATCTTCTGGGTCACACTTATAGAAAGGTGGAGTGAAGAATCAGAACCACACACCCTAAGGTGTAGCACAATTCTAATTGTTATTGATAATAAAAACCCGGAATCTGATATTAGGGGTTGAAACCAAGACATCGGAGGAGCAGTGCAGCCAACTCTAGAGAGACCTTTTACCTCTACCAGAATCCTCAGACAAAAAAAGGCAATTCTGACCTCAGACTGTCTCCTTAGACTGTGTGCTTTTGTTGTAATAGGAGCAAAACTGAAAAGCATGCGTTCAGCTTTTCGTCAACACCATTTAAGTGTTTCGTGGCAGGACCTCTTAATGAGCTGCAGGGTTTTGCAGCTAAAGTTGAGTCAGGAAGCCTCTCTTAGATGAGAGCGCTTACTTGCCTCTAGCAAGCCAAGTAGACCCGAGAAATTGTCGCTACCAAGAAAACATGCTTTACTCTTTCCCAAGCTTTCTCAGGCTTTCAGTGGATTCAGTTGTCCACACGTCTGGGCACCATTTTGTTGTAATAGGAACGGCGGAGCTGCGTCCCCAGCACCCCAGCCGCCTGGCTAGCTTATGCCCCGAAATAATAACACACAAATTGTATTCATTTAAACACTGCTTGGCCCTTTAGCTCTAGCCCTCACTGGCTAATTCTGATATCCCAATCAACCCATCTCTAATAATCTGTGAGCACCGGTCTTACTGGGAAAGATTCAGCATGTCTGACCTGGCGGCTTGCTTCATCGTGTGCGTCTGCCCAGGAGTGGGAAGCATGGCGTCTCTCTGAGGCGTCTGCTCCCGAGAGGAGAGCTGTCGAGTCTGAGCTCACTTCCTCTTCCACCCAGCATTCTGTTTTGTTTACCCCACCCACCTATGTTTTAACCTATGAAAGCCAAGCAGTTTCTTTATTATAATTAACCAATGACCTTCCTCCATCATGCTTTGACTGACTCCTTCAGATTGCATCTCCAGATTTCACTGAGCTCCTGTCTCCTCCCTGCCTTACATTCCTCTCTCTGCCCAGCTATATACCTTCCTGTCTCCACCTCCCTAGTGCTGGGATTAAAAGCATGGGATTCCCAAATTCTGGGATTAAAGGTGTTAGCCACCACCACCTGGCCTCCAGTGGCTTAGCTCTGCACTCTGATCTTCAGGCAAGCTTTATTTGTTAAAACACAAACAAAATATCACTACACTATGACTGTTAAATGTTTAGGAAACTGACATTTTAAAATACTTTCTCTGAAAAGATGAAGTACAGAGAGAATAATTAAAAACATAACCAGGAGGTAACAGGATTGGAGGTAATCCCTGGATACCCACATGAGCAATACCTGTTTTCCTAACAACTCCCATACACGCTCCCAGCTTTTAGCCATACATTTCAAACATTTATCTTTTCTCTCTCTCGAGACAGGGTTTCTCTGTAGCTTTGGAGCCTGTCCTGGAACTAGCTCTTGTAGACCAGGCTGGTCTGGAACTCACAGAGATCTGCCTGCCTCTGCCTCCCAAGTGTTGGGATTAAAGGCATGTGCCACCGCCCCATGGCTAGCATTTATCTCTTCTCTAGGATGACCAGAGCCTAGGTCAGATTGCCACATCCCATGTGTGGCTTCAGTAGTGCTACTTGGAAAACAGTCCCAAATGCTAAGTGCACAGAGGCAGGAAACCCAAAGAGTCTTTGTCTAGGATGCACAGTACTGATTTCTTAAGCGTATCTATTAATTTCTACAAGGGGTTCTTGGAGTTTTATCATAAAAAAATCTATACTTTACTATCAATAAAAGAATGACTTGCGGGCAAATCTTTGACCTGGGAAAATTATTTTGATTCTGTGAAAAAGCTAGTGCTTTTTTGTCTAACATTTACATATACGAATGGAACATTAAAGCACTTCCCAGGAATCTCGCTAGAGAAAGAGGCTAATAAATGCTAATCAGAAATTAGTTTTTACCACAGAATTGCCCAATAGAGAAAGTTAAACACAGACCCTGTAAGGTTTAATTGTCGACACAATCCAGCAGCTTCTCTACTAGCTTTCCAGCTCCCAGAACTGAGGAGCAGGGCTTACAAAATCAAATGTTTTTGAGATATCTCTATGAACAAGAAAACAAGTCAATGCTTTCAACTGGATATTTTAATTCTTGAAAAAGGTATAATATATTCAATATGCACTGCCTTATATATTTATGTCAGGTAAAGCTGTGATATATGTGTATGTAACACAACCAAACCAATCGAATCAAACTGAATTCACACTCCTTAATTTAGATTACAACAAGGTTCACTAAGTCAATTTTTTCTGTGTGATAAAATTATGGCTATAGTAGGAGTCAAACTTAGTATCCAGAATGCCAGAGAAACAAACGCTGTCATTATATCCCTAATGCCTTATAATATAATGGGAAAACAGATGTGAAAAAAGGTGGTGCAGAAGATCCACAGCTGGCCTGCAGTTATGTTAAGGGTATCTAAATTGATGCAGGATGTAAAACGAAGCATTGAGAAACCTCTCCTATACTCACTAGTTCATGTGTTCAGTCATTTAATTGTTCATTCAACAAATATTTATTGAAGACCAACTACGTAAGTAAAGCTGCTTCTAGCCCAGAAAGCTTCATTCTAGCTAGCTAAAGACAGAAAATAATCAAAACAGAACAAGTAAAAAATATAACCAAACATATGAATTCCATTCCCCCCCCACCCCGAATCTGGTAAAAGCAGTGTATAGAAAAAGAGATTACAAGACATGGGACAGAGTACACAGGAGGGACAGGAAAGGCCTCCAGGCTCGATCTGCAAGGAGAGTCTTGTAGTGGAATCATGATGACAGAAAGGTGATGGAGGAGTTAATTTCATTGGTTAATAAAGAAACTGCCTTGGCCCATTTGATAGGCCAGCCCTTAGATGGGTGTAGTAGACAGAACAGAATGCTGGGTAGAAGGAAGTAAGGTCAGACGCGATGAAGCTCGGCCCAAGATGGACGTAGGCTAGAATCTTCCTGGTAAGCACCACCGCTATACACATTAATAGAAATGAGTTAAAGCAAGATATGAGAGTTAGCCAGTAAGAGACTAAAGCTAATGGGTCAAGCAGTGTTAAAATGAATACAATCTGTGTGTTATTATTTTGGGGCATAAGCTAGCCAGGCGGCTGGGAGCCAGGTGGCAGGAACACAGCACGCTGCTCCTTTCTACAGAAAGGGCAGTCGACACAGCCAGTGCAAAGCCCAGAACCACAGCAGCAGGACCTGCTGGGCTCTAACCAAGGCAGTAGGAAGCAAAGAACTAGAAGATGAGATTAGAATATGTGATCTCACACTTTAATTCCATCATCTGAGGAGTGGAGGCAGGAGCCTGGCCTAAAGTGAGATCTTACATCAACAAAGAACAAAAAGAAAATAGTAATAAGGGAAGCAACAAGGAAGACCCACAGATCACCTCCCAAAAGTCACCCAATGAGTGTTAGACCACATTACTGTATTCTACTTTATCATACATACATACATACATACTATATAATACATACATACCAACATACATACTACATAATACATACACACATACATATACACATATTCATAGTAGGTGGATAAATCCACAGAGATGGAATTAGAAGGTGTGAAAGGAAAAGTGAGCTAAACATTTTATCTATGGCAATCCATCCAAAATACAGAAGATTTGTCTAGTAACAATAAAAATGGGGACAGGTAAATAAGATGTGGTACCAGAAAACTCACTGCCCAGCAGGTTGTCTCAGCCTTCAGAGATGAAGCCGCATGACCCTGTGTAGGTCTGAGGGAGCCGATGTCAGCAACACATGCTGAGAAAAATCCTACATCTTCTATCTCTACTGTTAGCCTTTATTTACAAATTCAGCTACAAATTTATCTATAAATCTCACCTTCCTCGTGGCACTCTCTAGTTTTGTAGAAAGAGACTCAAGGTGATCCACTTTGAAAGTAGTGCACACAAGAGCTGTCTGCTGACCGTGGTGCCCTGTTTACAGAAGAACAACAGCTAGAGGTGGCATATTTTCCTGCCTATGACATCTCAACTATTTGCAGGTTGATATTGTAATTTAAAAAGTCTCCAGACTACATTCAAAAGTACTTACAGTGTGTTACAGAGAATTTCATTGGGGTTTATGGTGTAATAAGGTCGAGAGCTGAGAACACATAGTGCAAAGGAATTCTCTTTTGTGGAACAATTTATACAAAGCTATTCCATTTTGCAAGTTTTTTTTTCTTTTTAAGGCAGCAGACATTCATTTTCCCATTAACTTCCAAACTAATTTGATATTTTTAGATGTAAAAACAACGCTTGATAATTCTCCTTTCATGTCCTGTGCTTTCCCACAGAGGACATGGGAGAAACCTTAGAGGGAACAGGTGCATTGACATTGATAATGAGGGCTGAGCTTAGGTTGATCTCTTATACTCAGCATCAACACAAGGCTGGAATATGCTACGAAGTTAAAAATCTACCCATCACCATGTGCGCTTCTTCTTCTTGCCTTGTGATGCAGTCTTAGTGCCTCACAGAGAAGATAATGAACTAAATTTCTTTTAATTAAAAGAGCCCCATATGTGCAACTATTGACAGCTGTTATGTGACCAACTCCTTCTCAAGGAGGGCTGAAGTTTCCCCCACTCCTCTTCTTTATCAGATTTTGTAATCCGATGAAGAAGAGACCAGCTTAATGTCACAGCCCGGGGCTGTCTCAGGCAGTGTAAAAGACAGCCTTGCTGAAGAAATTAACACGGACAAATCCTCTTAATTGGTCTTAACTGTTAAACTCAGGGAATGGTGCCAATTCTGTAACTCTCCTGGTTCTCAGGGTTTGGAGAATACATGCATGAGACAATTTGTTTCATGATTGGCTTTTAAAGATGTCTATCTGTAGGCAATAAAACTTCGTAGACTATTCTTATTAAAGGATCCTTGACAGATTTGCGGTTTGAAGTTTGGAATAAAAAACAATTAAGGGACAGGCTAAGAAGACAAAATTCTGGCTAAGACAGAAAATACATTTTGGTTCATTTACTGAGGGTTGGTAATAGATTTGTGCTTTTAATCTCTTACATAACTGAGACCCCAGAACACATGGCAGCCCCAGATGTATACCTTACCCAGCATCCAGGAGCATCTTTCACCTACAGCCTTGACACTAAACCACATTCAATTGCTTGACCTTTTCTAACAAGTCTGAAGAATATTCCAGTTACATGATGTGGCGACCGTTCTTGGTTGTCATCTTGACTACATCTGGAATTAGACTACATCTGGAATTAGACTACATCTGGAATTAGACTACATCTGGAATTAGCAAAAATCCAAGCAGCTAGGCACGCCTGTGAAGAATTTTTCTTGATTGAATCATCTGACGTGAGAAGAACCCCCTTAAGCCTGAACCACACCTTCTGGTAGCAGCCTGTATAAAGAACATGGAAAAATGATGTGGGATGTCCTTCTATATATGTGCTGCTTTTATTGGTTGATGAATAAAGTTGTTTCGGCCAATGTCTTAGCAGAGAAAAACCAGGTAGGAAATTTGATCAGAGATATAGAGAGAGTAGATGGAGTCACAGAGATGCCATGTAACTGGCAAAGGAGAAAGACACCAGAACCTTACTGGTAAGCCACAACCTCGTGGTGATACACAGATTAATAGAAATGGATTAATTTAAGATGTAAGAGCTAGCTAGAAATACACCTGAGCCATCAGCCAGTGTTGTGATTAATACAGTTTCTGTGTGATTATTCAGGTCTGGGCAGCCGGGAAACAAGCTCACAGTCTCTGTCTACAGAAGAAGGAAGGGTTTGCTCTTCATCTACTTGTGCTCACTCTCACTGGCAAGCGCATTCTTTTGCTGGCATTAGAGCTGACATCTTCACAGTTCCAGTGTATACTGAAGACCAGCTGTGACATCCAGCCTTTTGGACCCAACAACTATGGAATTGTTGGGCTTTCCATTGGGAGACAGTCATTGTTGGAAAAGCCAAACCACAGTCTCTACATCACCCTAATAAATGCCATTTATGTAGACAGATAGATGGCAGATGGGTTCATTCTCTCAGTTCTGTTTCTCTAGAGAACCTTGACTAATAGAGGTAACTGCTATCACTCAGGACATGATGAGTTTGGGCCATCTACATACAGCTTTCTCTTTCATTCAAATTATCATCTAAGATGGGCATGAGTCTTGTAGTAGATAAGAATAAACCTTGGCTTTGTAATGCTTAATCCCTCCAAAGACAAAATAGACATATTGGTATACCTGTAGCCTTATTTATTTGCTTTGTTTTGTTTTAGACATGGTTTCCTCAACTCCATGTATAATGAAGGGTAACTTTGAACTCCCAATCATCCTGCCTCCACTTTCCAAGTACTGAGATTACAAAGTATACACCACCATGCCCAGCCTCTCCATCTTATGTTTTTATACTTTTCATTATATTGCCAATCTAATTTTGACACATTTGGCTTCAATTGCTCTAGAGGTGAAAGAATTCTCAGTGCTCTGTGCTCTGACAGTCCCCATATGCCACCTCACACTAACGGTGTTGAATGAAGGCATACAGCCACCGGAAGGGTTGACATTGACTGTTTTCCCTAAAGCACAGCTTCCTTGAACAGACCCAGAACCACTAGTATAAGGAAGCCAGTCTTACAATCCCAATGAAATGTTAGGTTTTCCTTATTTATTTTCTCTTGGTTCATTTTGAGGAATAATACATACTTCTTAAGTGAGTAGATGGAAAGAAAGGTACTATTTCTTTTGATTGTTTTGTGATCTGAGACTACAGTCTCTACAGTTTCTGTGATTACCTGGGCTATTCTTTATATATACAACATGACTAAGGTTTTGTGCTATGTGTGGCATGAGAGTGTTTTTTTTGGGTTTTGTTGGAACCAAATAACATTAAATATTATTATAAAAAATTCTGTATTCTTTCTTTTTGAGTGTGTGTGTGTGGTTGAATCCCTGGGTGAATGTGTTATTGACAGGAGCACAGCCATATCAAAGACCCCAGATATGTTACTCCCCTAGACAGGGAAAAGCTTTCCCCTAGTCTTGTGTAGATTTCGACAGTGTGTAGAAAGTATCAGCTACAGCTTCCTCTTGATTGATTGATGACAGCCTGAGACTGCTCCCTAGAAACCAAAACTGCCTAGCTCAACCTTCTCCCTTGCTCAGTTGTAAACAAGTAGGCTCACCTCCTTGATTCAGAAGTGTGAAAAAAGAAGCTCCTTACTTCAGGGTTTCAGAGCACGCCCCATCTGATCCCAGGTTCTCTGTGTGTGTGTTTGTCCTTCCTTCATTCCCATCGCCCCGGGAAAGCTATGGAGGCTGAGGAAGTTTTTCTCTAAAGTTCTGGTATTTTCAATTTCCAAGGTGTTTTCTTTCCTAAAGATGGAAACTTCATCCTTTCCTTTAGCAGTTACATATATAAATATATATCGCAAATACTGGGCACCTCCCGAGTGCCAGGATTACAAGCCTGTGCCACCACAGGAGGTTGCGAGGTTGGCTCTACACTCCCATTCTCTCCTGACTTCACACTGGAGTTGCCCACAGGCTAGACAGACAGTCAGTAAGCCTGCAACAAGTTAGATTTAGAGCAGATGTGAGCAGCCATCTCTCTTGTGTGAGAGCTGAATGCCGAAGACCTTCGCAAACATGAGGGCCAATTCAACTTTTTTTACTTAATATTTCTGCTGTTTTGGAAATGTTAAATTTATTGTTCATAAATATATCAAGATTCAATAGAATTTTTATTTTAGATGAAATAATGCATGAGATTTTAGTTTCTTGGTTCTGCTTCTATAAATACAGGTATATAGAATCCACACGAGCAACATCTCCTTAGAGTCCTTTGTGACTTTCAGAAAGAAAGGAGGGTCTGAGCCCCAAAGTTTCAGGACGTCTGCCTTACATCAAGCACTCAATCATTCAGGTGTTGTGTTTTTCTTTCGTTAGAATAGTGGAGACAGAGTTTAGGAGCTAGTAAAGGAGAAGACTAACTGTCCTACAATCCAAGCGCTCAGTAAAGAGGCTACCGCCAATCCGTTGGCACAGGCATAGAATGCTTGGTCTTGATGGATTAGTGCAGGATGCTGTGGCGCATGCTCTTTCAGAGTTCATTTTCCTTTTACTTAAAATATATCTCAGGAGCCTGATCTTCTGTCTGACTGATCTTCCAGTGCCCATTATAATGGTTGTACTTTCATCTCTTTAAGTAAACAGCTATAAGGCCATTCATACTGCTTACATTTCTTCATTTGTATTTTATTATAGTGAACATCCTTTTCACAAATACTTTATAATTTCCTAGAATAAACTCCTAGAAATAGAATTGCTGTCTCAAGGATATGAATATTCAAGGCCTCTGACATCTCCTACCTAACTGCTTTGCAAAAATATGACAACAGCATCATTTTTTTTTGTTTTAGTGAATTTCTTTGCATTATCTCATCTCTTCTAAGCTTTAGAATTTAAAATGGTACCTCACAATTTACATTTCTTTGAGTATTAATATATTTAGCTACTTTTAGCTCCAATCACTTGTATCTAACAATTAGGACTAAGTTAGTACTAACTTAGTCCTAATTGTTTTAATAGGATATTCATAGGTAAAATTAATTGCTTTCATTGGTACAGGAAAAGACTTTCTGAACAGAACATTGATAGTGCAGGTACTAAGACAAACAATTAATAAACAGGACCTCATGAAACTGAAAAGTTTCTGTAAGGCAAAGTACACCATCATTCAGACAAAGAGGCAGCCTAAAGAATGGGAAAAGGTCTTTATCAACTACACATGTGATAGAAGGTTAGTATCCAAAATATAAAAATAACTTAAAAGCTGGACATCAAGAAAACAACTCAATAAATGGGTACAGAATTCAACAGAGAGTTCTCAAAAGATGAACCACAAATGATTGAGAAACAATTAAAGAAACGTTCAACATTCTTAGTCATCTGTGAAATGCAAATCAAAACTACTTACACCAGTCAGAATGGCCAATATCAATAAAAAGAGTGACAGCTCATGCTGGCAAGAATGTGGAGTAAGAGGAACACTCATCCATTGCTACTGGGAGGGCAAACTTTTACTGCCACTATGGAAATCAGTGTGGCAGTTCCTCTGGAAGCTGGGAATAGAGCTATCTCAAGATCCAGTATATATTTTGGTAAACCCCGCTCTTGGGCATATACTAAAATAACTACACATCCTACTAGAGACATTCTTGCCCATCCATGCTCTTGTTTTTCTTTTCATAGCCTAGCTGTCTATCAATAGATAATGAAGATGTGGTAATTTACACAGTGAACTATTGTTCAGTTATTCATGGGTAAATGGATGGATCTAGAAAAAAAGAATATCTTGAGCAAGGTAACTGAGATCCCAAAAGACAAGTATTTTAATTTTTTTTTATATGTGGATATTAGTTTTAAGCCTTCAATAGGTATGCTACTATCCATATGACCACAGGGGTTAGGTATAGAGTAAGGGAGTAGCAGGAAAGAACGGTGAAATAGACTATATAACTATGGAGAGACTGGAATGGGAGAATTAAGTGGGCATAGAGATGGAAGAGGAAGAAAAAGGAGTGAGCACTGGGAGCAATTCACCACAGAAGTGTGCCTTGGAATGCCAGGCTCAGAATCCAGTCAGAGGGGAAACCCACACTGCCTATACAGCTCAAGGCACACAAGCAGAGAGGAAAGTCATCTGTAGATCCAGACTATAGATCCACAGCATACCTTCAACCTCCAGGCTCCTCCTCTCCTTGTTAAGGAGATCTGTTTAAGCAGGAAAGACCAGGGCTGTAGATAACGGATGCTGAGGAAAAAACCAGCCAACTGAATCCTTCCAGCTCTGACTCTAGCATCACTAATTGAATGCTGCCCCTGAAACTCCAGGCAGAATCCTGCCTACAGTAGAGGCTACAGATATTTGCCAAATGAGAAATGATAAATAAGTGAAAAGATGACCTTTGCAAAACCCATGAAAGAAGCAACAGGTATTCAGTGACCTTAAGACTTTCTAAACTAAAACAAAGGAAGAAGATTGACCAACACTCACATATCTTCTGCATGTTTCCTACTGAGCATCCTAATAAATATTGAAGCCACTGCATCCATCTTGCCAGTTGGTGCTTAGTGAAAATTAAGCTGTGGGTTATAAGAGTGGTTTCTCAGGAGACTTTGAAGTCTACCATTTTAGGCTGTACGAGCACAGGACTGTCTCATCGACTCCCCTTCCTCCTTTCTTTTTTAATCTGTGTGGCGGTAGGTGAATGGGGAGAGGAGCTGTAACCAACCTTTATTGCTGCAATGGTTTTCTTAGAGTCTTAGAAAACACTGTAGTTACTATACAGACTTTTATTATAATCCCCATCTTGTGGTCAAACTTTTTTTTTTCACATTCCTCCAGTCAAAAATCTTCCAGGCTGTGTTTTCTTGTTCAGATGCACTTTAAATACATACTGCTTGTTTCTCTGTCTTCAGAAGCAGATAGATATATGAAATTTAAAATTTAGGAATGGTTCATCATTCACAGTGTCTTAATTGGGGTTACTACTGTTATGATGAATCACCATGGTCAAAAGCAAGTTGGAGAGGAAAGGGCTTATTTGGCTTACACTTCCACATCACACTTCATCACTAAAGGAAGCCAGGACAAGAACTCAACAGGGTAGGAACCTAAAGGCAGAAGTTAATGCAGAGGTCTAGGGAAGGGTGCTGCTTACTAGTTTGCTCCTTATGGCTTGCTCAGAGAGAACCCAGGACCACAAACCCAGGGATAGCACCACCAACAATGGGCTGGACCCTTCCACATCAATCACTAGTTAAGAAAATGTCCTACAGGCTTGCCTGCATCAGTTCTTACAGAGGCATTTCTTAATTGAAGTTCCCTTTTCTCAGATGATTGTAGTTTGTGTCAAGTCGACATAATCTATCCTGCACACAGAATATTACCAAAAAATCAAAAGAACGTGGGAGAATAATCAGGTAGTGTCTAAGGCCGAATCAGCATGGGCCTGTTGACAGAACCTATTCTGATGGTGTGAACATTTTAAAATGTCTGGAAACCAGTCCACTGATAGGTAGATGCCCATTATTAGAGTCTCCAGCTCTAAGGATCAATAGCATTAAGGGTGCAGTTTTTCATGAGGTAAGCTTTTGTGTACAGATAACAGTATTGGTGGTTTAATTTGCTTAATAATTTTAAATTTAATTCATCATAGTTTAAAAAACAAAAGCTTCCATGGCATGTACTGGTTCATATCTGTGATCTTCAGCAGTTAAAAGGCTGAATCAAGAGGATGGGTAATTTGAGGTCAGCATGGCCTACAGAAAGAGTTCTGGGATAGCCTGTGCTGCAATAGGAACACCTTGTCTCAATAAAAAATATTGTAGCTTCCTTAAACTTTTAGATTAGCAACATAAGCTTACCACATTTTAACAATCAGTTCTAAAATGCCATGGATTAATATTTGGTCAAATTTACAGCTATGGTTAATTAAATACCTTAAAATATTCTTCATGGCACGTTCCATAAGTTCAATGTTTTCAACTCTCTGCAAGCACAATGGTTAGCCAAACTTTCCAATTTGAGAAATTAAACTTTTAATTTAAAAATAATCATCTTAAACCAGTCACTTGATTGCACATTTAAAATCTGAATCATAATTCTGACATTTACTTAAAAGGTCAAATTCTCTTAATTAAACTACAAATGCTTAAAACACTAATGATTTTGCTTCTGTGTCTTAAACACTGTGGGCTTGAATTTTATAAACACTAAGTTTCCTTTTTTATTGGAAAGCCAACAAAAGTTATGTTCCTGCCAAGAGTATGTATGTAATTATAAACTATTCTGAGGGCCACATCTCACTCCCAACATCCCCCGGCAGCTTTCAGCAGGCTACCCACCAGTTCTTCCAAGTCCTGTTTCTCCTTTTCCCTCTTCTGAGTTTGAGAGCTTCCTACTGTCACCAAGAGTCCCCAGAATTTCTATCAACTTCTTAGTTCAGACACCCTGTGGCAAAACACTAGGTGAATGATTCCTGAGGAGTGACACATGCTAATGGTCTCTACATGTGCCTATCCATATATACACACACATACACACACACACACACATACACACACATGTTGTGGGAGCTGCGGGTTGTGTTCCACCCAGGTCCTAGCCGCATAGCTAGCTTATGCCCCGAAATAACAACACACAAATTGTATTCTTTTAAACA
>NC_022009.1:66733265-66740387 GCF_000317375.1 Microtus ochrogaster
CACACACACACACACACACACACACACACACACACACACACACACACACTTGGGATTACATGGGCCCAGGCAGATAATCAAGGATAATTTCACTGTGCTATCACCTTTAGTTCTGGCCGTAACCTTCATTCCCCTTGCTGCATGTCTTCACATATGTGTAGGTTCTAAGGATTAGGATATAGGCATCTTTGGGGAAGAGACAGGGAACATTATTCTACCCACCAGATTATTATAGTAGAAAATTGTTTATAAATTTTCCTTTAAATATATCTTTATATTTACTTTAGACCCAAGCTCTCATTTCATTTTGCCCAACTTCAGTCTACTTGTCACTCTTACATTGACAAATGACCTCTAATGACATCTGCCCAGTGACTCCATTTACATTTTGTAGGTGAACAGAAGGGGATAGGAACAAACAACTCCCAGGAGGGAAAGAGTAAGGCTGGGGGGAGGGATGTCGATTTTATCTTCACTAAGTTAACATGTCTAGCCAGGAGCCCTGTTGGAGAAGCCTGTCTCCAGAGGAGTCAGAATCTGCTTGGTGGCAGAAAGTTCTTCCACTTTCTCAACCTGCAGAACAGAGACCCTTGCAATCCCAGCTCATCAAAATACTGGATGAGCACAAATGTCTGCCGTTAGCACTGTTCAAATGTGTCATGGAAATGACTTGCACATTGCATTTTCAGTTTTTTTTTTTTTGAAATGTCTCATTGTTGATCTTGGTAACCTAGACAACACTGAAGAGTAGGGAAAAATCAATAAAATCCTTTAGAAAACCAAGGGTATGGGTTGTAGCTCAGTGGTGGAAGACTTGCCTTGCATGCAGGAGGCCCTCAGTTCAATCCCCAGTCCCAGCAAATGAGAAGGAAGAAAGAAAAAGGAAGGGGAACAGATAGAATGTCCCTAGCCAGCTCTTTAGCCCAGTTTCTTGCTTTCCCATGGACCGTTTTCATCTTAGAAATTCCCACTCTGACCTATACTGTGATGCAGTGTCTCAGTTGACTACATGTCATAGTTTATTTGACTTTCAATCTCGAGGTAAGTGATAAAGAGCAAACTTTTTAGAACCAGTAAGGGAGGTGAAGACATCCTTAATACGCATTTGGCACTACCTAACAGATGAGTTAGAACATGATTTGTGATTACTTGGGCATGAGTGGGGTTTTTGCTTTCTTGGCAGAAATAGAGCTCGAGGGAAAATATAACTCCTCTTACAAAGCATAATTTTTTATAATTTTTCTTTTACTTTTGAAATTATAATTACATCATTTCCCCTTCCCTTTCCTCCCTCTAAGACCTCCCATATACCCACCCCTTCTCTCTTTCTAAATTACGGCCTCCTTTTTTCATTAATTGTTTTCACATCCATATATGTATATATACATATAGTTCTTATACATTGGTGTTGGACAACCAACAGAATTATATGTTTTAGGGAAGAGCTCATTATCCAAAGACATGTAAGACACAGAGATAAAATACACAGAGTGCAAGCCTATGTGGATATGTAATGGACGACTGTATGGAGCTAGTTATTTTCCGTGCCGAGAGAAAAGTCATTTCTTTTCTGAACTAGTTCCCATGCTCTATAACTTTGTCTGGTTTAATAAAGCGCAAAACAATCCTACACCGGTTTGAATTCAAAGGGTTATTTATTTGAGGGGAAAAAAAAAAACCTTACAGAACACCATCCTACAGGAAAGCCAGGAAAGGAGGCTAGTCACTGGAGCAAGAGAGAGCAGAGTGCTGCCGCTGCTTTTTAAAGAGAAAGAGACCACGTGCCAGTGGGCTCGTATCTCAATGGCTATTGGCTGAAACAAAGGAAGGAGCTCCATAATTTGCTTTGGTATAGATCTTGGTTTATTGATAGAAATTTAAGGTCAATTTTGTTATATGTATATGTATTTCTGATCTTGATTAAGGTATTGTGATTGTGTAGTTCATTTAAAAATGTTGTGTATAATTAGAAAATATAGGTTGTTAATGGATAATCATCAATAATAGTCAAGCTTGTAATCATGTTAGTTAGATTTTCTAGATGTACATAGATATATTTTAGATAGGCATTCTTCATATCTTTCAAAGACTACAGAATATGACATTTAATGTTTTAATAACTTAGGGTTTTTCATGACAATGAGACACGTCTGCTCTTAGTAGCACCAGCTACTTCAAGAGGAAGATGGGTATCGAAAAGGTTCCTTATGGAGTTGGTTAGCCATTTGGGCAAAAAACTGCTCTTGCATGGACTGTTGCATAAACTAGACACAAAGAACCCACAGAGAGAGGACTGCTGAACTTGCTTAAAGGTGAGATGATCATTTGGGGTTCCTGGTTCATAAAAGAGTCTGTGAGACAGTCTACAGGATACAGAAGAAAGTGACTAAAGTGTCTTTAAATTTTCTTGCTTCATGAAAATGTCTTCTGGATACTATTGGCCTGTAGGCTGAAGATGGGTGCCCCAACAGTACAGAAAAACTTTGGGTGACTGTACAGGCAGCGAGATGTCTCTGTTATTTCTAGAGTATTAGAAGTTATTTACTTCTTGTTTACTTATTTAATATTATATCCTTCCGGAGTCTTTAATGGAGTTAAAGATTTTATAGTTATAGTTTTCCTTTGTTATGATAAAAGATAAAATAGATATAAATATTGTAACTTTAATTCTTGCTTGATAACTGTTCTGTTATATGTAATTTTACTATGCTAAAGTGAAAGCCTTTCTTTTTTGTTTAAACAGAAAAAGGAGAAATGGTGTAGGAGTTCCTTCTGTATTTGTGTTGTATTCATTGGTTAAATAAAGAAACTGCCTTGGCCTTTTGATAGGGCAGACTTAGATAGGCGGAGTAGACAGAACAAAATGCTGGGGAGACGGGCAGTGTGGCAGATGCCGTGATTCTCCTGCCCGAGATGGACGCTGTTTAGACTCATGCTGGTAAGCCACAGTCAAGTGGCAATACACATTAATAAAAATGGGTTAATCAAGATGTGAGAGTTAGCCAGTTAAGAGGCTAGAGCTAATGGGCCAGGCAGTGTTTAAATGAATACAGTTTCTGTGTGGTTATTTTGGGGGTTAAGCTAGCAGGGCAGCAGCATGCACCTCCTACTACAGTTTAAAAAAAACGTAAAGATTTTATGCTACGTCTGCTATAAGTGTGAGCAGGGGTTATTTAAATCCAAGCAACGTGTACACATTTTCTGGACATGAGGAAGACTACCACACTGCCGCGCCTCTTGCTCCACGCACTTGAGCCAATCACGACTTATTACCAGTAACAAAGCTAAGGCGTACCTCAATCCCAGTGCTGGCGCCACCATAACTTCATGCTGTACATGATAGCTTTTCCAAACTAGAGTTTTAATAAGAAAAATTTTTCACAAATCCCCCTTCTATTAGTGATCCAACTAGGAGTTTGGTTGATTTATACATTTACTTGTTCAAATAATTAAAACTATTTTATATCATTATTGCTCGTGACAGTTTTAAGTTCCGAATAACATCAACAGATTCCAGCTAATCAAAACTTAAACAAAAACAACAAACAACAAACAAAACAAAACTACACAGGATGCTCTTCAGGAGCAATAACAATAAATTAAATCTAATAAACATCTGTAGTTTACATTTAGTAGAAAATTGCCAGGTCCACATACTCATCAGTCCTTCACAGTTAATCTCCACGTCCCCAAACCAATACCACAGAAAGTGTTATTAACTATATAATATATTGTATCATTATATATTATATGTAAAATGTAATTAGATGAAAAGTATCAAACTTGCAAAACAGAGGCAACTTGCCCAGGGATATACAGCAAATAAGTGGTAGGCTTGGTATGTGGCCCAGTTGGGTACCTTGGAATTCTTGAACTTCTGGCTTAAATCAGGGCTTCTACAATTTTTCCTTCAGTGATCATTTTCATCCAGGAAATTTTATACAAACCCACCTATATGCAAGTATATAAAACATATATACTTATTTATATTTAGTATATATACTAAGTATTTATATATACTTATTTATATTTATAATATAGGCACACAAATCAATGATTTGTCCTAGTTAGCCTTGTCAACTTGACACAACCTAGAGGTTTGTGAGGGGCAAGTCTCAACTAAGGAATCATTTAGATCAGATTGGCCCGTGGGCACATCTGTGGGGGGTTGTCCTGATTGTTAATTGGTGGAGGAGTGCCCAGCACACTGTAGCTAGCAGCGCCCCTAAGTAGGAGGTCCTGGAATGAGCCTAGAAGCAAAGTCAAGAGTGAGCCAGTGGGCTCACTTCTTCATGGTTCCTGCCTTAAGTTCCTACTCTGACTTTTCTCAGTTATAAACTGTGATCTGGAAGTGTAACTCAATAAACCCCTCCCCACATTGCTTTTGGTCTGACTGAATATTTTATCCTAGCAACTGAAATCAAACTAGAACAGAAGTATAAATAAATTTACTTCAAAAATTGGTTTACATACAATTTTATCATTTTTCAGGCAAAAAGCACACTCCAGTACTAATGAGGTGAGCATGCTCATTTATTTTTACATAAACAATTAAATCCTGGCTGAATAGTTGATGCTACATGATATAGAGCAGCATCAATATTTTTCAGAGTTAGTTGGTACTTTGACTTTATGATGTCAATACTGAGAATGCTACTTTGTGTAAATACAAACAAATGGAAGAAGGATGTGTAGGGATTTTTTTCAGAAACTACTGGAAATTTTGTCCCAATCCCAAGTCAAAATTAATTTAAAATTTTTAGTACATTTATTTATTTATTTATTTATTTATTTATTTATTGTGTGTATGCACATGCATGGATGTGTGTGCAGCTAAGTATGTGCACATGTACACGCTACAGTGCACATCTGGAAGTCAGAAAACAACTCGTGGGCCTCATTTCTCCCTTTCTACCACGTGTTTCGAACTCAGGCTATCAGGCTGGGCCATCTCACCGGCCCTTTGCTTATTTTTTTTTTAAGTGAAATGCAAGAAACCAACTTAAACAGCCCTTTTTTTTTTCAAATCAAGCAAACTTTCTAACACAATCCAAGGATGTCCTAATTTGATATGTATGTGCTGAGAAAAGATGTTAGGAGAATATAAAAGTCTGTCTTTTATGGCAAGCACAGTGACACACACACACACACCTTTAATCCCAGCACTCAGGAGGCAGAGGCAGGTGGTTCTCTGTGACTTTGAGGCCAGCCTGGTCTACAAAGGAGCTCCAGACCAGCCAGGGCTGCACAGCGAGTCTCTGTCTCACAAAGCAGCATGTCTTCTGTGACTGAACAGTTACACTGGCGTAAGAGCAGAAAACTTTCTGGGCTGTCAATCACTGCCATTCATTGCACTCACGAACCTCATCATATCTGCACCTCCATGGCAGCATTCGCTGGTCTCTCAGGGCGTGGTAGTGTGAGCACTGAATCGTGCAGGAGCTGAGTGTTTAGACCAAGGCTGCAGCGATGTCCTACAACAAAACAGGGGCAATCATTGGCAGAAACTTCTTGGATCTGTTATGTGTTTTTATTAATTTTTAGTTGCTAAGCTCAGAAACCTCTTACTGTTGCCAAAGTTTTCACACACAGCCGGGCATTACTGTTGCCAAAGTTTTCACACACAGCCGGGCATTCGCTCACAGGCCCTGCTACAGGGTTGCGAACCACCGATTAAGAAGGTATGAGAGGAAGACAAAAGACAGTTAGAGCTACAGTTACCCCTGAAGCGTTACTCTGATATTAGCAACCCACTGCTACGGTTGGCTTTTGTCAGTATTTTGCTTGAATGACAAGCCACAAAAGAACTTTCTAATGCTGTCTCCAAGACTGTGCAACCAGGGGCAGAATGTGTTTCAGCACCCGTGCAGTATTGTAGAAACAACAGGCTGCATCTTCTTGTGGTGAATCACACAGATATTAGATAGGATTATCAATCGAGAAGAGACCCATAGAAGGCCAATCACATCACTGCTAGCAGCTCCGTAGTGATTTACGCTAATCAAGACTGAACATGCCCAGTGCACAAAGCCAGCAATTGCACAACCAGAAAATTAAAAAAAAAAAATCTCTAAGAGATGCTCTGTAGAGACAGGGACAGAAGGCCACCATGAGCCTTACAATTGATTTGCTGTGAATTATAGACCCAATACTGTGCTTGCCAGACACCCCTATAATATAGATTATAGGCACAACAACCCTATAGCCAAGCCACACTCCACCTGTCCTTCCCCACCCCCACCCTGGAGCGTAAATGGCCTCTCTAAGAAGCCCCAAGAAAGTTAATTGGTCTCATTCTGGTGGAGGCCACAGAGACCTCCCAAGGGCTAAACTTAAGCCTGGTTAAGTAGAAGATACTAGGATCAGTACCGATCCACATCTACATGAAAGGATAGAGGGACAAGGGCAGACAACCTGGCTTGGCCACCAGGGAGCTTGTTTGGAGAAATCCCCCTCCCTCTAGATGTGTCTGTCTGTTACTGTATGCCTCCTATGGCCTGTGAAGATTCGCTGATACCATGCCCAAAACCCTGGTCCAGCCCATTGCAGGCCATCTTCCTTCCTTACTCGTGCCATGATTCCTTCCCACCCAGCTCTACACCCAGCTCTCCCCATCTCCTGGGCGACAACATCTAAAGGCTCTCACGAAAGAACCTCTCTGTCATTTAAAGCTTGCCCTCCTCGACCTCGCCATTTGGCTCCAGGTCCTTGTGTGCCATTTACCTGAAGAAGGGTTTCTAAACAGGGAAGTTAGAGCTGCTAACTGTCCCTCTCTATCTTTGTTTTGTGGAGCCCTATGGCCATTGTGAGCAAGCCTGGGGAAGCTTTTTCTACTAATGGTGAACTAAATGATACATTAAATTGGGCACAGGCCACCTTCAGATGGAGATGAAAAGAGCCCAGCCTGATCCAGGGGAGAGAGTTTCCCTCAGGGTGTGTTTTCAACTGCACTTTTCTTGCCACTTTAAATAGCACAGGTGAAAAGGACTTTCTGAGCATAACCCCAGGAACCAGCCAGGCTGCAGGATCACTCTCTGCTGCAGAAAAAGACGGGAGGGAGGGTGTGCAAGAGTGTGTTACAGGAGGCAGGGAAGGGTGTGCTAGAGTGTTCTACAGGAGGGA
>NC_022009.1:66740508-66766099 GCF_000317375.1 Microtus ochrogaster
AAGAGTGTGCTGCAGGAAAGGACAGGAGGGAGGGTTGCAAGAGTGTGCTGCAGGAAAGGACAGGAGGGAGGGTTGCAAGAGTGTGCTGCAGGAAAAGATGGGAGGGGTATCAAGAGTGCGCTCTATCTCTCTTTTCCTCTTTGCCGGGCTCCCTCCCACTTTATAAAGTAAGGAAAAACAAGCACAAGGAAAAGTACGCCACTTTACCAGAACTTCAAAAGACACAAAGGCCGGGTCTCTAGGTTAGTCTCTAAAATATTCCAGTAATGTTTGATTATCATTTCAATTAGGATCAGTTCTGCAAAAGTGAGCTCCGCTGTGGTCATATCATAGAGACAATTACTTATTGTCTTCATCCACGGAGGAGCAAGGAGAAACTTTAAGACGATGTGAGATTCAGTTTTTCCAAAGGGTCAAAGGGAAAGTGATGTCACAATAAAGGGCAGAGAGGGTTGGACTTCAAGGCTGTGGGAGAAAACCTGCTATCTGATCAGATGCAAATTACTGCAGAGTCTGGCTGTCAATCACAACAGAATAAGGAGACCATTATATGTTACTGGCTGCTGCATGTGTGGACTAAACCAGAGTTTAAAATGGACATGGTCTATCTCCCTGCTAGCCAGGAAAGCTCTAGATACAAAGAATATGGTTAGAATACATTTCTTTTTCCTTCTTTCCTTTCCTTTTCTTTTCTTCTTTTTTTTTAAATTTGAAATAGGGTCTCACTTTGTGGCCCAGGCTGGCCTTGAACTTTAGATAATCCTATATCAGTCTTTATAGCCACACACTACCATGACCTGCTAGGATACTATTTTAAATAGTTGTTTCAAAATATTTGTCTTTAGATATGCAAGTGATACAAAGCAGGATTTTGGAACCCGATAATATATATTATGGCAATATGCCATAAAGTATGAATATTGGTTATACCTTTCTGCATGCATATAAATGGCAAAACAGATTTTTAAAGTTGTTTCTTTTAATCCATTTTTGTGTGTTGGGGTGCATTTGTATCGGGGGCACAAGGACAACTGCTCCTCGGTTGCCAGCTACCTTTTCTGAAATAGGTCTCTCACTGGCCTGGAATTTGCAACTAGCTAGCCTGGCTGGCCAGTACCCCACAGATTTGCCCATCTCCACCTCTCCAGCGGGGAAACGGCCAGGGTACACACTAGACAGCATTTTCCGTGTGCTGGTGGGGAAAGGGATCTTCGGATAAAACGGGTGTCTTCATGCTACAAGAGAGGCGCTTTCCAAACTGAACCATCTCCCTAGACCCACCGCAGGGTTTCAATGTAGGAGCCTCCAAACCCCTATCCTGTGCAGCTGTCAGAGCAATTAAATGCACCAAACTCCAAATCCAACATAGCACATTGCCTCAGCATCCAGTCAACAGCATACAGCCGCTGCATGCTCGTGCCTGTCCCTGGTGCCGACCTTACCCCCACACTGCAGCCTTCACAGGCTTTAAGTCAGCCAGCCAAGTGACAGGAGGCCAGCAGTTGCCTCACCAGAAATGATAAAAATGACGCAGGGACAAAGGAAGCTCACTGCAGGAAGGAAGGAGTGGCTTTAAGGTGTGCTGCTAGGAAAGAGGGTAAGGAGGGGCAGGGACGGCTCCTGAGCCATTCTGGAGGAACATGGAGAGGTGGAATCGCTGGTGGCAGTTGGGAGGTCTTCCCACGTCAGACAATGTTACCCTTTTTAACATAAGCTTGTCTTTCCTCCCTCTTCCTGCAGAACACACATCACAGGTGAAAACACCCTTCTGAACCTCTTGTTCCCTGTTTGTCTTGAAGACTGTGGCATTTTCCCGTTTGCTTGGCTTTTACTTCTTTTTCCTTCAGAAATGACTCACAAATGCTATATTATTTCACCCTACGCAGATTGCTTTCCATAAATCCATGTGTGTGCGTGTGGCGGGGGGGGGGGGGAGTGTCTTGAAGCTGTATCATAAACATGACACATCTGTTTCTAATAATCAAAGAAGTATAATAAAACCTTTACTTTGGAGGAATAGCCAAAGTTTCATCCTGAAGGCAAATTATCCCCATCTGGTCCCAAGAGAGCTGGCTTTTGCATTAAGGAATATTTGCTGTTTGAGTGATTGGAGAGCAGGAGTGGGGGGAGGGGAAGTTGTTAGTTCCAACACTCAGCGTTAAATGGAGTTCATTTCTAAAATTGAAGCTTCCAGAAACTGGTGAGTAATCCTCCTTCGTGGCGTGATGTTATGTCACCAGATCTGCTGAGCCGAAAGCACAATAAAATTAATCCTTCGTTCTGCAAAGGCTGGTGATGTGGCCCTCCCAGATGTGCCCGAGGAGATCGGAGGGGAATGGCTCCTGCCCTGTGAAGTTCATGAGCCCTGGGCTGAGGCAGCTGGCAAATTTCCGGTGCACACGTCACTCCAGTGCTCACGATCTGCAGAGTCACTGAATGGCCTTCTAACTGTTTCCCCTTGCTCCAGACATTAGTGCACGTTTTTGAACAGTATCTTAATATTTGTAGCCAATATGGCAACTTACTAACCGAAGACAACAGTGGGCGGGGAGGAAGGCAATGGAAGAATTAGGTAAGGAAAAGGGCTTGTGTTTTTAGGCATGTGTCCTGTGAGACTTCAGTCTTGCAGTACTTACCTGGTGGTGGGAGGACTCCGGGTGGGGGGATGGGAGCTGCTTGAGTCCCCCAGAGGCCCTGATGAAAAGGCTTCCAATCTGGTTGAGGAGGCAGCTTTTTCCAATCATCAAATAGTTATGCTGAAGTTGTTATTAGTGACCCCTATTGATTTCCAAAAAGAAGGTAACTGGTGGGGGAAATTTAGAGTCGTATAATCGAATAACTTGGCTCTGTCAGCGGAAGACTAACACAGGAGTCATACTTCACACAGATCCAGCCCACGGTGGCTGCCATCCTTCTAAGGGACTATAAAAGCTGCCTTCATTTCACATCTGCTCACACGCCTGTGAATCAACAATCAATCCCTCAAAACTCCAGAACAGAGAGGCTGATTGGTCAGCCTTGAGAATACACTTGGCCAAGATGAGCTAGGATGCCAGGACAAAGTGGGTTGCTGTCACAAAAACAACCCAAAGATATTCTCTGGGATGGTGCTTTCAGAAGCCTGTCACCGTGTTTACTGTGGAAACGTTAGCATCTGTCCCTCTGGGAAATGGCCCCTCTCAGTAAGACAGCTGGGAGCACAGCCATAGCTGTCATGTGATTGGACCACGCGAGACCCATGTGTTGTTGTGCTGTTATGAGACGCTAAGTGAGCAGAGCCCGAGTTTGATTAAACCTCATGTTGCAGAACTTACTGTCACATCAGTAGAACCCCAGAATTGAGCAGGAACCCTGGGAAGCCCGCCAGCAGCAGAAGGCCAGTGTCAATCAGCACCCATACCCCCACCCCGAGTCCTCCCACCACCAGGTCACTACTGAAAGACTGAAATCTCACAGGACACATGCCTAAAAACACAAGCGTCAATCAACGTCATCAGCTGGGTTCCGCCGAACACCATTAACCCGCCTTTAGTCTTAAATAGCTCAGTCAGCTTTATATATGGTCATTTATGATGGCTTCAGTTTGTGTCCGAATGCCATGAAAGCAAATCTCCTTCTCCTTGACACATGTGTGTGTCCATGCGTGCAAGTGTGCCCTGGTTAAGCCCTGCTTCTTTTGTATGTTGGGCCATTCTCTAACACTGGGCTTATAGACTCAGCCCAGTTCTTACATTGTTACATTGTTAAGAATGACTTATTTATTTCTTATTTTGTGTGCATTGGTACTCTGCCTGCATATATGCCTGTGGGATCTCCTGGAGATGGAGTTACAGACAGTTGTGAGCTGCCATGTGGGTGCTGGGAATTGAACCCAGGTCCTTTGAATGAACAGCCAGTGTTCTTTACCACTGAGCCACCTCTCCAGCACCTCTACCCACCTAACTGGTTGACACATTTTAAAATGAAAAGCAGAAATCTGGGGTTCTCAGCCTCACTTTTACCTGCTTACAAATGGTCGTTTCTGTGTTTCCTTGCCTTTGGGCAATACTCTAGATCCCTGGGAGGTGCGGGAACAGGGCCTCTCATCTCCTTTTAAGACCCTACCTTGCAGTGCCTCCTCTCGGTAAACAGCAAACACATCGTTCTTTAAAGTCATTGCTTTTTCTCTGATTCAAATGCAACTAAATGTAACGAATAGCTAATGCTATGCTTGGCAGAGCACCATGGGAATCTACAGGTAGAAAAGGTTTAGTGTTCTTTCTTACACACACACACACACACACACACACACACACAGTTTGCCCATTTTCTTTTCTTATCTCTTCAAATATTCACCACCAAAAAGCTCTACAGAGAGAAAACAGTGGTGAGGAAAGACAGGTGTCTAGCAGAATCTCTTAACTGGTTTACTCACCTCTCCCTGACCATTTGGAAAGAAGCCTCTGGCAGCGGAACCCCGGGATAACTTTCAGGGTCCCGGGCACTGTTTCCACATCTCTCCTCTCGAACTAACTAAAACTTGTATTTACAACTGCCCTGGAATACGGAGAAATATAAACTAGGCCAAACTCAATATCATAATCCACTATTAATGGACTCAGTGGTGTTGTGCAGGGAGCCGGACAGGATGGCCATTACAAGATGGCGCCAACATCCTGTCTTGTTGGAAATAAACAACTCCATATTTGGCTATGCCTTTGGGAGCTGCGTGTCCCCCGCTTTCTGCATGTGTGGTGGATAAGGGTCCTTGGGCCTATCCAGATGCAGTCTGGTGTCAGCTGATGGTAGCAGCCAATCACAGGGCGACCCGTGTGCCTACTCCCTATATAAGCAGCTGCTTTAGTGCTCTCAGGCCCCCTCGCTTCCTGCCCCCCCCATCAACCAAGTGCACTCCATTAAAGCGTGATCTGAGAAGAATCCTCGTGTGGTGGTTGTTCTTTCTCGCTGGTCGAGAAGATCGCTGCAGTGTTGCTTTAAGTGGAATTAAAGTTAGAGCATTAAAACATAAAGTTTAAGCACCGTGGGTTTCTTACATAGGGCGTCTCAGGGCCCAACCAGGAAGCGGCCCTGTTTCGATGACACCCCACCAGGACAAGGCCTCTTCTTTCAGAGCAAAGCTTTCTGGTTGAACTCACTCAGGAGACGTCTCTTTCTCTAGTCTGATAAACTACCACACTGAGAACCAACGGGAAGAAATCGCCACCTACATTCTCTGCAGCGGTTCCCCGCTGGGTACCACTGGAACCTTTTCTGTCCCTACGCTGTAGGACAATTATGCCTCCCCAACACACAGTAACTCTCCTCTTGTTTATGTAAAGACCCCAATTAGGCCAGAAATAGAATTTAGCACCGCAAACATTGTTTAAAAAATGTTAAGACATTTAGACCAGTGCTCCCGTTCATTATTCTCTTTTGAAACCTAATATTAGTAACAGCATGTGCCGAAGACCTGGGCCATGAATTAATAATGAAACACTTGTACTGGAAAATATGTGAGCACCTAGTTGCTCTATTTGGCAGGCCCCTGTTGGGATGGGAGTTCACTCTGACTTACACAGCACTTTCTACGATCATTGTACAGAATAAAACTAGAGATCAGTTATTTCCTTGGGATTTCTTGCAGGGAGCGAGACTACGGAGCATGCGTCTCCCACTCACTCTCCGCGGCCTTAGAACAGATGCAGGCTCCCGGGGAACGTTCCAGCCCCAACCTTTTCTTCCCTGAAGCTTTCACTCTCCAAGAATAGTTTCCTTAGCCTTGGTAATACACACAGTGTCAACTATTTATCCATCTAATTTATTCTTTAAAGATCGAGAAAAAGTTCTATCCTTGTTCCGCCTCTAGCTAATAGTGGGGGACTGTTGAGAACAGAGGTCACAGATTCAATCAGACTGGAGTGGAATCCGATTGCCGTGACCATCAAAGAATAGGTGCATGTTCCTGAGCACATTGTTTGACTTTTCTGAATCTTAGCACGTTCATCTGTAACGAGGGAGACTTGCGTGGTCCTCTCTGGTCCACAAGGATGAGCGTGGATGTGGTGGAGCCACTCTCGCGGTATTGGGTAAACGGGGACCTACTATCCTACCAACACCCCACCGTTCTCATCTTTGTGTGCCTGCCCTGTGGTATAATCATTAGTGCCTGCGAATGTTAGTTGTATTTGCCATGGAGTCCTTGCATCTACAAAGAAGGCCGGTTTGCTTTCCTTGGCATGGTTTTTAACAAAAGCAGCCCGCACTTGACTTTCCTCTTTCTCTGGACAATTGTTCTCTGGTGGCATCCCTGAGCACCCGATGGCAACTCCTCAAGGAGGCTTCCCAACGGGATCCACCTCTCTGATGGGATCTACTCTCTCAAGAGATCTAGGAAGACACTCTTAGCACCAGCGTTCCCAGTGCCTATCATAACAATCAAGACACATGTCAGCCTACATAGAAGCAAGGACAGGGACAGAGGTGTCCTGACTGGGGTTCTGTCTGTGGTCCTGCAGGCTTAAGGATGCTTTACTTTATTTCTTGCAACCCAGCTCTCTCACCTGTCCCTTAAGACTGAACTTTTTGTGGCTTCCAGCACTTGTTTAAAAAAAAAAAAAAAAAAAAAAAGGTGCCTTTCTGCATCTGCACAAAACAAGCGGTTGTTGTCATCACTATCCTTGTCCTGTGAAACCTTAGCAAGGCTCTAGAGTTACAGATTCCATCCCTCTGTGCCGAACACAGTCTCAGCCCCACACCGGGGAGGTGTGTCCAGCAGCCCCCAAACCATTTAGACATTAAATATATAGGTACATATATACATATATATATATATATAATGTGTATTATATATATTTAAACTACAAATCAACCCCCCCCCCAAAAGTTATTCGCCACCAACCAAGCAAGATAAAAGGAAAAGAACAAGTTAGAATCCCCCTCTGCGAATGAAAAGCAGCCCGGGGCAAAGGAGCGGTTTTTGTTTTGGTTTGTTTTTTTAGTTATTGCATAACGGGGTGCAGCATGTAGTACAGGAAATAAGTCAGCCCACGCACCTGCACAGAAAACCCACATCAACGAGCTTGCTTCGGCAGTCAGCCCGTGGAACCAAAAGCTGAGCCTGAAAGCAAAGGTGAAATCAAATACGAAAATTGCACAGCAGCCCTGCCGGCGTCCGCTACCCAGAGGCCCCGCTGAAACCCCATCTGGCAGGTAGGGTTTCAGACACAGTTTGATGTTTTGGTCACCTGACCCAAGCTCTTCAGCCCAATTGGCCTCCAAATTCCCAGGGCAGGTAATGAGGTAACTAGAGTGTGTGGGAACCAGGGGGCGAGGCAGCTACAACCTTCCCCGTCATTCATTAGACCGTCTACTAATTCTGCTTGTTTCTTGGTTTGACGTCGGCTTATCAGGAAATTTGAACTTCTTCAAGAAACAGAATGACCTTATCTACACCTGGGACAGAATTTAGTAACATTTGTGTAAAATTAAACCATTGTAACAGAAAATAGTAATTTGGGAAATTAACTGATTTATATGTTAATTTAACCGCCAATATATTTTAATGCATTTGCATTTTGTTTTTCTGTGCCCCTTATTAAAGATCATTTGTAATATCACACTACCATCCTTGGGTCACCTAAAAGTCATCAAAATAAGTGTTCTGACTAATCCATGATTTTTCCTAATCCTTCTCTTAATCTCTCAGGGATTTTATCCAAACAAAATAAATGTGTATACCCATGTCCTCTGTCGCTATGGGAACTTTGGCCTTTAAATTGCTGACTCTGTAGCAGAGACAACCAAGAGCAGAAATTCGGCTTGTTTAACAAGAATAAACAAAACCAGTTTGGCAAACCTTGGTCTAACCGAGCCGAAGGGGAGGGGCCGAGAGCATGTGCTGGCTGCCGAGCCAGACTCCTGTTAGGAAAACAGCAGATTTGGGTTTCCGGGCAAAACCAGGAGCTCCAACGCCACAGAAAAACATGAAGGGATTTTTTTTCTTAATTTCATGTAACTCCTAACGTGCACGACTCTAATGTGTCAGCACACCTTGTGACAGCCTTGGCAATTGATAATGCAACTCTCTTTATAGTTCAGGGGTGTGCCTGAGAAGCTGCATCAACAGTTTGACAACTGCCGGGAAATATATTGGTCTACAAACTTAAAAGCAAACTTTCTGGGTGATTTGTTTGTTTGTTTGTTTTAAACTCAATTGATGCTATGATGAGGTGTTCTCAAAATACATCATGTAATTATCAAACACATTTTTAGGAGAGAAAAAAGCCCCTAAGAGTTTTCTCTTTTCCCTTGACAAAGTATATATAGTACCAAACACTTGCCAAAGATACAGTGACTGACACCTCCTTAAACCAGTTGGGGACCGTGTCAAATATTAATGGGGCTCAGCATGAAAACCAGTATAAGCAGTCTAAGGAAATCACACGGGCACGTTCTCATATGAAGTGAGGCAGTCTGGGAGATAGTGTTCTGTGACACTTGACTGATGAGAAAGAAATGCACCTTGGGTATATTTATTTTATGATCCCTGTATGCACACACGTGTGTACATGCAAACAGACACACACACACACACACACACACACACACACACACCTGACTCTTAAGCTCTCCTCAGGATACAGGTCCAGTTCAAGATAAGCAACATAAGCAATTTCAGTATGAAAAGCTTCTAAAACACAGATAAAAATGATTTAGGTCTTCCAGGTGTGCCATAATTCTTAGCAGAAAAAAAAAGTTCATTCCGGGTATGTAATCTCCTAAAGAAATCTGTTGTCAGAGCTGGATAAAACCATCACGTTAGAAAAATAGAAGTTTAGCTAGGAACAAAGTATAAGGTGCGACTAGGAAAACTCTCTGCTTCGTGCAGAAGTTACGGCATAAAAGTAAAACTCCCTTTTACTTATGTAAACACGGCTGGGTTTGGGCATCGTTTCAAAAGAGGTAGCGCTGAGCATGTAGGAGCCTATAGAAATACGGCAGACTCTTGGTGGGAGGTTTGGGGTGGGGTTCTAGTCCCAAGCCAGACTCTAATGCCTAGACAAAGGAAGAAAGAAGATGCATTTTATAGCTTACAGATTTTTTCTTTCTTTTTTTCTCTTAAGGCAGCAGACCAACCAAATAACTCAATCAACAACAACAAAACTGAGATGAGCCACACAGTGGAAAATGTTATAACAACTTGAATAACCAAGAGGCCCCCGAAGGGTGGGAATATGTAGGCGAAGGGGAAGAGTCCCATATTATGGAATATTTAAACACTGTAATTCAATGCACATTTATTAATGGGCTACTTTTTAAGAGACTCTTGTTTATGACAGGTTTAGGAACAATATAGCATGTACAGTGCTCTCATGGTGAGCCTTGCTTCCATATGCTCAGACGAAGTGAGCGTCACATCTAATACAGTCCTCCCTGCTCTTGAAGTGTCTGCCAGTGCCGCATCCTTTGGGAGTTGTTACCACCAAATTAATATCCCGGGGGTCACTTAATTTTAAAAAGCCACATTATAGAAGCCTTATGTGATTAGAGGTACTTTTTTTATAAGGCGGTTGGGGTGTGTATACTTTGCCTCCATTCCAGAAAGGATGGGCAGGGCTCATGCATATAGACCTCCAACCCAGAGTCTCTGAGAAGCCAATGACAGCACAGACATATATCCCAAACTGTGACCTCCATCCACCATCTGAAACTGCCTTTACAAGATAGACCAGGGCAACTTGCTCAGTAAGACATAGACCTGAATATCTGGTGGGGATTGCTCCTCTGAAGGGAGGCGTTTTCCTATCCCTATCAGACCAGGTCTCCACCAAAGCCTCAAAGTAAATACAGGGCCTTCAGATGTTCCAGTGGCTCTATCCGCCAGTGTGGGGCTCTTACACCGAACTGTGCTATGTCGATGGTGCACTATCAAAACCACGTTCTATCGGTCAGAAAAGGCTGGGTTTGTGAATCTGAAACATGTTCTTGAGTCGCCTCCTAAACAGCAGGAAGCATGTCTTGTTGTTGATTGTGGGGCCGGGGGGGGGGGGACAAGATTTGTTTGGAGTTCTGAAAGCATTTGGAAGCAGAACACCCAACATTTGTTGCAGGCAATGCAGATGGTGTCAAATGCAATGACTGTAGGCAGCAGAGAGGCATCAACAGTCTTTTATGCTTGCTATTGAGTCTAAGGAGATTCATTTTGGTATCTTTCAAGTGACACCCAAAGAGGCTGAAAGTTGCCCTCCAGAGGGGAAGCAAGGATCAAAAGCATCCAGGACGGACACTGTTGGAGGAGGACTATGGGTATCTCTGGTAACATTCCCAATCAAGTAAAAATGATGTTTCCCTTTATTAGGAAAAACCTGCAATGGTTACTTTTGTTCTTTACTGTTTTAGTCCATTGTTGTGGAGTATTATTTTAAGATGTGTTACATTTGTTTATGCTGTGAAATATTTGTTTAATGATGCAAACATGTGTTGCATTTTTTGTTGCATTTGTTTAACTCTGTGAAGCTGTGCTGCTTTGCCTGTCTAAAACACCTGATTGGTCTAATAAAGAACAGAATGGCCAATAGCAAGGCAGGAGAAATGATGGGTGGGACTGGCAGGCAGAGAGAATAGATAGGAGGAGAAATCTGGGAAGAAGGATTGAGGAGTGAGACAAGGAGGAGAGGGGGACTTCAGGCCAGCCACCCAGCTACACAGCCACCCAGCCACCCAGCCACCCAGCCACCCAGCCACCCAGCCACCCAGCTACACAGCAAGCCCATGGGGTAAGAAGTAAAGAAAGGCACACAGAAATAGAGAAAGATAAAAGTTCAGAGGCAAAGGTTGTTGGGATAATGTAAGTCAAGGAAAACTGGCTAGACAAATTAAGGCAGGCATTCATCAGAAAGAACAAGCCTCCCTGTTTTCAAAGCCCTTCTTACAGGATCAAGTAGTCAGGGTCACCAGGCTGTCTGTCCATCCCGGGTTGCTTGTTACTTTATTTTGCGGCTTGATACCACCGGAAAGCATGTAAAAAAGGAGAGGGACGGGGTGGATGGTGTTCTTCATGTCCCATTTTGCCAGTTGCTATGTTTCCAAACTGCCAGGAGCGTGTGAAGAATTGTTAATGGGAGTCTAGTATTTCCCAAAAGCTTAGTAATTAATGAAACAAATTACAGTTTCTTGCATTTGTATCTTGAATCTGATAACAAGTGGAGACAATTTCTGAGTAAGGCTGGCTAGACACCGGGAAGCCCCTAAACAGCCACTGGCTTTTCCACTCTCCCTGTCTGCAAGATCATGACGCCATCTCGGCTGTGAGACCACAAGGCTAATGAGAAAGACCCCGCTTAGGAGTCTGAGGGTGGAAGCACTGTGACTAGCAGAGGAGGTACAGGTGATCATGGAGATGACAACAGCAAGGGGAGGGGACAGAGGTGGAAATTCCACGTTAGGAAATTCTCGCCTGGGATCTGTCATTTGAGAATTCTAATGTTTCCTCATATCATCACTGAGGAGATGATGAGACTTCATGATTGTGAAGTTGACCATAAAATAAAACAATTTTGAGCATATAAATTATGGTTTTTCAAAACACTTAATGAAGCGGATATTCCAATATTAACTGACATTTCTGAAAGATACTAGAGCACTGACCACCACCGTGTGCACTTGGCTGTTACCTTCCCCTGTTTTTCAAGGTGAATTATGCCCCCCCCTGGGGTGACACTTCAGGGTCTGATCACCAACCAGCACACACAGTGTTTGGTCTGTCCTGTCCAAGCATGTAGTTACTTCCAGGAGGGAAGCAAACATTTTCTTCAATATCAGTGCTCATGACATTTTATTTTTGATTCTCTGCTTGGCCTTAAGTGGTTGCTAAGACATGAAGAAAATAGGTGTGAATAAACACAGTGAACACTAAAACTAAGCTGTCAACGAGACTGTACTTTACCAAGGATGAAGGCTGAGCATCCCAACATCAGTAGCCACTCTGTGGCACATCAACTGCCACCCCCCCTTCGTGCCCCCAAACTTTACCTTAACAGAAGTGTGTGTGGCCCCCTAGCCACAGGCCCCCCACCACTCTAAAAGCAAAGCCGAAACATGTAATTCTCTTTGCAGCTTTTCGTGATTCTATCTAGTGAGCTGACCACAAAGCATGTTGGGAACTATGTCCGGTTGAGGGAGCGGAAATGGCCAACCGAGTTGTAATTGGACAGCCGTTTGAGGGCGAAGCTCTATGCCAGAATCAGGTGCAGGGAATCTCCTTGGGCCTGCCCTTAGCGTGGCATTCTTGCGCACCTTGCTTAAGTACCCACGTACGCCAAACAAGGTAAGAGCAAGGAAAGCAAGACTGTGTACGGAGCGCAAGGATGACCGCTTTCAGGACAGTTTGTTATCCGTTTTCAGACAAGCTTGCAGAGCCAATTGGACAGTCACTCTGCAGGGCAGAAACTGTAGACTACATTTTTGCCCACTCAACACCATATACTAAGATTCTAAACCCTTCGGAGCTTTTCTGCCCAGGTCCCTTTGCCTGTTAGGTTTCTTACCCTCTAAGGGTGCATTCAGCTCTGTAGCTGGGTCCTAAAGAGTCTGGATTCTGCCAAGGTTTGCTGTTCTCCTTGACTCCCCCTGCTGGTGGGTTTAACCCAAACTCAAAACAGCAACCATGGGGAAAACATTTTTCAAGTTAGCTCAGAAAGGTAGAGAACGCTGTAAGAACTCACCTCCTGCGGGAGATTGTGGTGTACTGCGATATAAGTGATCCGGGGGCTTAATAGCATTGTGTAAATTAGCCTTGGGATCAGATTCATAGACTATCAAATAGATTAAGTTGCTTTTAAAAGCTCCCCATATTCTTTTGGTTGCCTGCCGCTCTCTTCTTTTTTTGTGGCTCGCGATATTTTCCTTTGTCCCCAAGCTCTAGACCCTACTTAATAAGCACCAATAAAGATCGTATGTTAGCCTTAAACAGTGCTAGCGTTCCTCACCTGCTAATTGCTTCATTTGCAGTTACTGTTTCTGCCCTCTCATCAGCAGGAGCTTTGGCAGAAAGGGCAGTGAAGTAGAACTCACCTAGGCAAGCCGAAGCCAGCCCACTGAATGCTGCCAAAATTACAAAGTAGCCTGGAGTAGCTCTTTCTCAAATCAAATTATGAGCCTGGATTACCTAAAACTCTCGGGGCATAGTCCTGGTTTTCATTTGTCTGGCTCGAGGTTGCTGTGGGCAAGCAGGTTTCTTTCTTCTCCTTACTCTTAGCAAGGATTATCAAGGTCCCACTTCCGATGCAGGAGCCCCGAGTGATAGACACGATGCTGGGAAAAGCGCTGTTTTCTCATAAGGCTTGCCTCCCCCAGAGGCTTTAGCACTTGTTTTTTTAAAATTATAAAGAAGCAAAACGTAAGAAACTCTTTTCTTCGTGTTTCATATTTTCTATCATTTGCATACCCAAGTTATGTCCAGCTGAGTTTACTCACGATTCTTCAGCAAATATTTGCTCCTTGTCAATGTTCCAACCACCCATACCCCAGTTAGAACAAGAGTCAATAGGCCTCAACAATATTTGGATCTTGTTTGAACACCTGACTGTCCCCTGGCAAGTGCGCACTGCACTAGAATTAACAGGAGTAAGAGATTGTCTTAGGTCAGGCCACCTGGAGCAGTGGCTCCCTAAGCTGTGTGGCCCTGTAATGCTCCATCAAACCCTTGCTTTCCCCATCATCCCTAAGCTGTGTGGCCCTGTAATGCTCCATCAAACCCTTGCTTTCCCCATCATCCCTAAGCTGTGTGGCCCTGTAATGCTCCATCAAACCCTTGCTTTCCCCATCATCCCAAAGGTCTTCTCCTTGCCAGTTTCATAATACTCCATTAAACACAGCACCTATGCGTTTGTTACCGCAGTTTATGGATTGCATTGAAGCGAGTAGGAGCCTATGCAAAAGGAAGTAGCCAGCTGCTTCCCAAATGGTTGACACTTTTACTGAAGCAAGATTTAGTGTGTCTGAGATGGACCTAAGAAACAAGCACCATCTTAGATCATTGCTAATTCCTAAAAAGAGAGTCCTGGGGTTCAAGTCCCACTTCGGGCAGGTTCCGCGGGGTGCTGGGTTATGATCTAAGATGTCTGAGATCTCTGAAGCTGTTTTTCAAACTTAGAAATGACAATTCAAGCAGGGAAAAAAAGGCAAGCAACCACACTCCAAACACAGCAGTCCTGCAAGAAAGTGAACATTGGTTCAAGTACTGAAAAATGTAACAACTTTCTGTTATTGTTTCAAAAGTTTAAGATGGACATAGGGAAAGCAAATGCAGGGTTATAGTTATTAGGGAATCTAAAAGAAAATTTCAGATATGGTCACTTATTACTGTAGTACATTACAAGCCAATTTATTAAGGTAACACTTCAACAGATCCAATAATAGTGATAATAAATATAATAATTTAATGTTGTGCTCAAATAGCATAATAAGGGAAGTAATGTTAAACTAAACTTAAAATATTAGTCATATTTTTATTTTTAAAAACCATGAACTCATACTTAATCCCTTTAAAATCACTCATTAGGAATTAGAAAATGAATTGAACATTAGAATTAGTTCTGCTCGAGAACTAAAGACATCATTAATAATGCAAATTTAATTGTTTTTAACATTGTTTTTCTTTATTTAAACCATGCAAACATAGGAGTTAGTACCTTCTAAATACTTGCATATTCATGGAAGCTCAGCCTCCACACAGACAAGAAGACCACGCTCAGGGTGTGACATGGTAGTAAGGATGTGGTCCTTTCTGCTGGCCGTGATCATCCTTCGTGTAGCTAGCTGAGATGGATGGGTAATAAAACACCGTTCGGAAAGGCACCGAGGGAGCACTCCTGTTTCTGCTCGTGCAGACAGAAATTTGCTTTTGGGTCTTTAAGTCAAACATGAAATCCTGGCCCCAGGATTTCCTCATAACATCTGTAGAACTTTAAAACAACCCACTTTACAAACTGGAAAAGCTCCAGAAAACATCACATTTAGCCCATTTGGGTTTTACTCATAACCAATGTGTTTCTCCTTTAACTGTGGTTGAAGCAGGAAGTTTTACCAGCAGAATTATACAGCATTTGTCTTTGTCCAGCTCAAAGCCCCGCCCTTCAGTCTCATTGGCTGGGAGTCTGACTGGTGCTGTCATAAATGCATGCACATGGATGTCAACACACTAGCTTGTGACTGGTGGGCAGTGTGTATTGTGTAGATGAGTATCTCTACAGCTATGATTACTGCTTGGCAGACATCCACGTCCACACACAGAGACGACATGGAGAGGGAAGCATCACTGGATTCTCAGCCTTTCCTGCATTTGAAGACCAATCTTTCAGTGCCTCCATTTCCAACCTGCCATGTCCTCTCAAAAGGTTCTCCTAGTAGTGCTGTGAAATTGTCTCACATGGAATCATGGTTACACAGCCAGGATGTGAGGCACACTCAGCCACTGTTGGGATCTACCTTGCTTATGAGATGCGTGCAATGCTGACCTCACTCCATACCGTGTCCCCGTTCCGCAAACAGTGATGGAGCATCACCCACTTCGGTGAATCTATCACATTTGAAATCGTGGGCAATTAGATACTACTATTTAAATATGTATTTGCCACGAGATTTTCTTTTGTTAAAGATCTTCCTTTGCAATGAAGTCTTCAAAATGTAAAATCATTCTCTCTTTCTCTCTCTCTCTCTCTCTCTCTCTCTCTCTTTCTCTCTCTTTATTTATCTGTCTGTGTGTGTCTCTGTGTGTGTGTGAACATATTGTCAGATTATCCTTTTGGGGTGATTTCTGCCACCATCCTAGCCGTGGTGGGTTCATTCATCCCAAGGTCGGAGCTTGAGGATTAGACAACATTAAGTAGGAAGAACAGAGATAAGAATCACAGAGACACAGGATAGTAATGGAAAGGCGACTCAGTGAACACTGAATGCTGAATTCTTTGTCTGACTTCTGAGTTTATCCAAATTTATTTTTCATACACTTTTATACCCCAATAGAAAAGCAGGAAGAAGGCAAAAGACTGCTTTAACATGACACAAAGGACAACCCGAACAGTCACTTGCACCAAGACTTGAGACATCAAGCCATTAATTCATTGGACTTTCATCATGGTCCAGGAAACTTCTTGTTGACTCTTTCTCAAAAGACAACCCCCATGAGCCAGTGTGACCATCACCTTGCATTGGTGACTATCAAAGTGTTCATCTGAGACCCAAGGGGTCTCTTCATATTGAAAATCCTTCACCGTTATATTTCTAAAGAGAAGTGGAAGAAACTATCACATGGTGTGGCTATAAAAGTGCTGTGTCCTCTAAGGATTTCGGTTACTCCAACTTGAGAGTCAGGAAGACATAACCTTGGAGCCCCTCTGAGGAGAGCATGAGCCCGGCTTCCTGTGAGAAACATTTGAGAAGAGGCTGAAGTAGCAGTGTTTCCAACTAGAATTTGACTTCAGTGGGACCTGGTCCAAGATTGTTAGAAGCATACTCCTTCCCAGCTTCATCTTGGAGGTGAAGATCTCTGCTAATTATAAAACCTTCTCTTGGATGTTTCAGAGATTTTGGTCAAGTGCCTCATTGTCAGGTCCTGCCTTTCTAGACAACACTAGCTCTGTGAGAACAATGTATCATGACTATAATGCAAGACAACAGACGGCCATACATAGACCTGACCACTAGAACTTGTGTACATAAACTGAGAGGCGGAGAAGCACATGGGTGACAAAAATCAACTTCACCCAAAGGAAAATAATATCAATAGTAAATCTCCTAAATTTTTTTCAGACAGCTGGGAGCTGCAACAACATAGCACACGGGCCTGGTGTCAGGGGACCCGCTCTGAATCACTCGGTGACGAAACTTAGGATTGTGTCTATTTACTTGACTTTTTGAACCTTTATGTCTATAATTCATAAATAATACTACTTAATTTTGAAATTGTAAGGATTAGTTACAGTGTGTAGACATAATAACCACCACAGAGTTGATAGCCAAGATTTATTTTCTTCATTTCTCAGACATTACAAAATATTATAATCATTCCACTTACTTTATTCAACTCAGACTTCCAAAACCTATTGTTTTACTCAGACTTCAAAAATGTGAATCTAATTTTCAAAAAATCATGTACTAAGCCAAGATATCAATGTCAGAATACTTTGATTAAAATGTAGGCTCTAACTCAGATCTGGCAGCATAGGCCTGTTATTCTCGCTAATCAGGAGGCTAAACTAGGGGGTTTAAAAACCCAAGGCCCATCTAAGAATCAATGAGCCTCAACAGGGTTGGAAATATGGCTCAGTGGTAAAGTACGGCTCAGTTACTCAGCATGTACAAAGGGCCTGGGTTCAATCTCCAGGTCCACCAAAAGAAAAAAATAAAAGAACAGACCAGTCATCAGGTAGACCAGAGACCATTGCCTAGTCTTACCATTTCTTCACTGAATCCTGGCTTTCTTAATAGAGTTTCCTCAGTCAGCCCCTTTCCCTCTACTGCCTTCTCCTGATCTACAGATAAGAAACAAGATCCAATTTGGGGAGCTTTGGAGATTTCCTCTAGGTCATAACGACACTCAAAGGTGGGGCTCTGTTTCCTATGTCTTCTTCCCGTGTGTCCCCTGACTCTATCACTACTGACTGTTGGAGAATTCTACAGAAACTAATTTTGGCGTCAGCCTCAATACTGCAGACGGAGATAAACACAGAGTGGGAAGGACTGGAGAGGGAGCCCTCTGTAGTGCTGTGACTTCATTGCCATTATGTTTTCAGCCAGTCCCCAGAGGGGATATGCCTTGGGTCCCAGGCACTTGCCTCCAAAAGCCAAATCCAGAATTTAAAAAAAAAATTGTTCATTTCTCAATTTAAAACTGTAATTTACCAATATATATGTAAATATATTTACACATATACATATATATGTAAATCAGCTTTTAAAACTGTATAAATATGTGTATATATATACACTTTTATTTATATATAATATGTATTTTTCAATATCTTCAGTCTTTTTGCTCAGGAAGCACCCCAGCCCAGGATGAACACGAAACCATCCTGGTATGTCAGGAGACATGGCATACCTGTCAAATGACTGACAGCACCAGCATTTGTCATTCTTTCACACCACATACCTGCTCAGTGCTTCACGGGTCGCCTGTTTTACTTCCATTCTTGCTTTCTCTTCAACTGCTGTCTGTAGAGTGTGGAAACCCTGCTATTTGGCTCAGTGGACAATGGGCTGTCAAGAGATGCTTAAACGGGCTTTTCAATGGCTTGGTTACTACAACAATGTGTGGGTAGACGGAAGAAAGGGCCAACACTGCACAGCCTTCTCCATTTGCCCCCACGACAGGCTAAGTTTGCCCAAGTGGGTTTGCTCTGCCTCTGCCCCTTGAACGAAACAACAGAGGTAGGTGAGGAAGGAGTCTCGGGATAGCAGCTGCTCTTGCACACACAATGGAAGGGGCACTTTGCACGGGGTCTGGTTTCTCCTTTGCCTAATTGCTGCAAAGCATCTTCTGAGGCAAGGCTGTTATTTTCTGCTAATTATTGTTCACTTTCAGAAGAAATTTGTACTTCCTAAGTTCAAAAATAAAAGTGAAATCAGCAACAATATGCTTTCCTCCTAAACTTCGTACTTCTTAACTTGGACTATCAGTAAGCTTAATCAATTCCTCGGCACCCGATAGCTTATTTATCCAGCTCTTAAGGCAGAGTGTATTTCTATCTATGTACGGACTCTGTCCTGAAACTAAAACAGTGGAAAAATGAGTCAAATATTTTAAGTCTGTAAATGGACAGATTTCACGTAGAATGAACGTTAGTAAGTCCAAAGCAAGAATCCCAAGAGTCAAAATATTTTGGAAAAGAAATTCTCTTTTAGACTTATTATTTTGACAAAGCAGAGGGAATGCGCATGAAAAGCAAGAGACAGATTATACCATTTCCGTGAGTCCTCACTGAATATACTAATCCAGGCCTTTGCTTCCATTTTCATGTACAAGACATAGTGCTAGGGGCTGTCTGTACTCAGGTGAGATGACACTGGAGCTCCGCCGCCTGTGCGAAGCCTGTCCTGTATGGCACCCCTTTCCTTACTAAAAATGAATCAAATGAACACTGTCTTTCTGTGCCCCCTTTTCTTTGACTCCTTGCAACTGTTGTGTGGTCCATGAAGAGGAGACAGAGCAGGGTGAGGGGCTGATGGAGGGGTATAACCCAATCCTCCACAAACCTTAGTCCACTGTGTGGCAAGGGCTAGCTAGACAGATGGCGCCCATGCCCTTCCTTCAGTGTTAGGATTCTAACCATAAGATGGTCTGCTCTGGGCATTTCTCTCAATCCGTTCCTGAAGAGTTATTACTCCAACAGTGGCTGTCCTAATATGCTACTGTAGGGCATTTCACACATTGAACTCGATCATTCATTACACAATGCATTTTCTGAAACGTTATACATAACCCACAGAGAAAGATGACTAGGAACATGGCAACATGCTAGTCTGGTGAATTCTGCAGGACTGAGCGTGTTGCATAGCAAGTGCCTGTGAGCATGTGTGAGGTTGCTTTTCAGTGCCTTCCTGGATGGATGAATGGATGGCTGTATAGAGTTTATTAACTATGAGAACTCTCCTCCCTCCAAGTTATACCAAATATTTCAATATTATTGCAATGGAAGGTGAAAAATAAAAATCTCCTTTTGTAGTTTATGGGGTAACACTGCTTGGCCTTGCTGACATTTGGAAGTAAAATTGTGACACACTGCTTGTCAAATTTTACTTGGACCTGTTAGCTACCACCAACCTAGTCAACCACACGCACGCGCGCACACGCGCGCACACACACGCACACACACACACACACACACACACACACACACACACACACTGTTGTTTGGTGTCAGAAAAAAAACAAGCCCAGGGTCTTGAGCTTGCTAGGCAAGTACTTTACCAATGAACTGTATCATCAGGTTTTCTTGTTTGTTTTTGGTAGTCTTACTAGGTAGCCCAGGCTAGTCTCAAACGGCAGTCTTTCTCTCCACCTCCTCAACGAGGCATTATAGGCATGCCCACCATTCCCAATACCGTACCACAATAACTTTTGAAAAATCTTGCTTCTGGAGTCAATGTATAGGCTGCATTTCATCATCTATGAATAGTTTGTAATTTATATAATAGTGCTCTATTGCAGCAAATGATATATCCTTTAAAAAGTAATTGAAAGAAACAGACCATAATAGTATCTAATGTAAGTTCCTTTAATAACATATTTAAAGGATTTGTGAATCAACCAACATGCTATCCTAACCTGAGAGATACAGCTATAGACCGAGATAGATATGAAAAAAAGCATGCTAACAAAACAAAACAGTGACACCCTATGCTTTTTTTTTTCATTTTAGTGTGTTTCTTTCTTCCACTCTGAACAAGACGCACACACCCCTACCCCCCTCCGCCCCTTGGAGAACACACAGGTTATTTTGCAGTATAGAGAAAATGAACAATTGCATAGCTCATAGACAGAATCAGTCTGTCACCAGTTGGCAACACAGCCGATGGTTAATTCTCTGCGAAGACTTGTCACTTTCCAACCTTCTAGTCAGCGTTCAAAAAGGAGTCTACTCTAATTAGTCAAATAATTTTGGGGTCTTTGTAGGAAGCTCTTGGTTTTTGTTCTGTTGATTTGTCTCAAAAGTAAAAGACTTCTCTGGCTCCACTATTAAAGGCAACGGCACTTGCAGTTCTAACCAGGAAAGGATTTTCAAGATGGCCTGACTTTTCAGAGCCGGACTCCAGCTGCAGGGAGCGGTGACCGTTGGTCACCTGTGTGGAAGAGCAGAGAGGGAGCTTCACTCCGTGCGCTATGCTGGGATAATAATGACGCAGGGAGTTAAGATACTAGGAGCCAATACCTCATCCAGGCACAGATGTGCAAGGAATTGTGGAAAGGAACCATCGCTTCCATTTAGGGAAGGAAAATAATAATAATAATCTCCTAACAAATGAGAGTTTGAGTGTATTGCCTCACTTGATTACCTTTGAGCATTTTGGGGGTCTAGAAATGCTCATTTTAATTCATGAAACACCCACTAGACTGAAGGGTGAGGCTCGGGTCCAGGCCTGGGTCCCCTCTTGGGCCTCTCCTGGGAACAGCGAGCAGTTCCCTTGCTGCCAGCTGAGGGGCAGGGTCACAGAAAGGATTTGCGGGGTCCTCATTGAGCCTGCTCCATGCTGAGAGGAGCTGCCTGCTCCGGGACACCTGGTCATTAACATTGCTAATTACCAGCCATTAATCAGGGTGCTCGCTTGTTCTGTTGTTGTTGTTGCTCGTCGCTGGCCCCGAGGAACCAAGTGAATAAGAAGATTGTTTCATTACCTCCACAAGAGGAGCGAAAGCAGTTCCCATCAGCTCAAGAAGCAATGGATTAAGGGAAAGGTTAGACCACGGTTAGAGAAGAACCAGCGCTGGAGGGAGGGTGGTGGGGCCAGGAGACCTGGGCTGTGTGGTCCAGGAAAATGAGTCAATTATTTCTAAAGAAATCCTCAATGTAACTCTAATCACCCTGTGAGCGAGCTACTCATAATGAAATTTTTGTATTTTAGGAACTTTATTTCCCCCTGGGGTTAGTACAAGGGCTTATCTTTAAGTTATTCTTATTCTCTTTGGTGTTCAGGGAGCTTTAAGTCGGCTATTTTCTGTTTCTCTCATTCTAAATGTATTTTTTTTCTTCCAGATGATCATGAAATCAGTTGAGATGTTAAGTAGTTATAACTAAAACACTTTAAAAATGCTCTCATCATTTTACCCAAAAGAGAACATATGACCAGTGGACCAGAGATAATTCAATAAACACTGTAAGCCTACGGTTTTTAGCATAGGGATGATAAATAAAATATGTGGAAATAAAGACTCTTGATTCGCATATAATGACATTGAAAACAGCAACATATTTTTTGAAAGAACTAAAGACAATTTGCCGGTGTAATAAACTGTTAACCAAATGCAACCCAATGAATGTGCTCTCTTTGGGGAAGAACGGGGTCACCTGTGCAAAACGCACACTGTGTGTCTCTTAATTTCTGGACAACATTCATCTTGGTAACAGGTTGTGCATCCCAGAGCGGTAAAGGTCATTTTTTTTAATACAAGAAAATATAGTGAGACTTGTTATTTAATCAGCAGCTGATTATCTGCTCCAAATTAATTTGTTCATTTATTGAATTGTCTTCCTCTGAACACTACAAAGCGGATCTGGAGTTGTGTGGGAAGCTCCCGCTCCTGAAACAAGAGAAAAGACCAGTGCCACATCTCGCTAGTCTGGGCCACTCGTGGGGAGTCCTCTGTGGTGGGATACCAAATGTGCTCTGCGGTAGCAGCCAGTGAGGGGCAAGCAGAGACTGCCTCACTTTTATGAGTGCAGTGGCCTCTCTGGGACATGTGTAATAAATATATATTTGCAGTTACAATGTGTATCCCTGCACTTTCAAAGCACCATTGCTCATTTACTGTGCCCTACATTTCAAAACAATAAGAGACAAAACCTGTTTTTTATGTACTAATTTGTTCTGTTTGCAACTAACTCCGAAATAGTTGGGGGAAGGAAGCAAGTATGTAAAACTTCCATGGGGAGCAGTTTGGCTGGGCTGGAGACTCGTATATGATTTCCAGGGCTTCATGGGAAAGTTGAATGCTCCGGGGAAACTCCACAAAGAACAGCTGAGAAAAAGTCGCATTCTGGCCCAGAAGCATGCAAATAGGGTGCATTCTTTGGTTTTCTCATGACGGATTGCCCCCACCACTGAGCCAAGGCAGCCCTGCTAATGAGGCTGACTCAACAAGGAACAGCAGCAGCATCGCAGGGGCTACCAAAGGGGACCAGGAGTGTGGACCAGGGGAGATGGAGGGAGAGGGGGAGTGGGAAAGGGGGACTGAGAAGGGGGAGGGGGCAATTTGATGTCATTTATTAAGGCTAAGCCAGCAAGAAACCAAAGCTCTTCGAAGGTAGAAGGCCAAGATGAACAGAACAAGGATTGAGATTTAAAATCTGAAAAAGAAACAGTATAAAAATGACATGAAGAAAAAAATAAGATTATCTCTTAAGTTAGAAATGAAACTCGTGGTGGAAACTCAATAGTTTTCAGCCAGAGCGTAGCTGTGGCTTCCATGGCATTTCTCAGACTACACTGGAAAAGTAAGGGAGCTGGCCTGGCTGGGCTGGGAGAGTCATCCATACCAGAAAGAAAAGCAGCGAGTTTTAAACCTGAACTTCGTTTAGTGGTTATATATTTTGTATTTAGATATTTCCAAAATCTATATAGACTTGTAACTCATGTGCCAGAAAAGAGAAACAGCTTGCCTGTCATTCTGGTTACAGATTTGAAAATTTAGCATCATCATCTCATTTGTGTAAACATATTTACACAAAGTTAATGTTAGAAAAAATTACTTTTTTAACCTTAAAAATGGCTTCTGAGGAGAATTCTCTTCCTGAGCTACCAAAACCATACATATCACTCAAAGCCCACAAATACGTAAGAGAGCTTGCCGTTCTTCCTCTACTCTGGGCTTCTAAGGACATGTTTGTCTTATAAAATTCAAATCGGTAGCTGCTTTTGGTGCTTACTGTATTTAGTGCATTTTAGACTATTTTTATAAACAAGCTTAAAATATATGTGACACTCAAGTCCCAGCCTTTCGAAGGATGCTGTTTCTGCTTCATCCTAAAACCCTGGGCAAATAGTCTGGGGCCGATGTGCTCTTCCTCCAAAACTTCCCGAGGGCTGGTTCAATTAGAGACGTAGTTAATGAAGCTCCGTTGTTCTCAGTTCTTTCTTTTACGAGCGAGCGAGCGTGCAGACAGCCAGCGCCATCCTCTGCTCGCACTCCTTGAGAGCTGAGCTTGTTTGACTCAGTAAATAAGCTGCATGTGAAAACAAAACAAAATTATCAAGCATTTATATTCTTTAACTCCTGGAGCACTGCGCTTCAGCACATAAAGGTGGCCTTTTACTGTTCTGCCCCATTTCAACCAACAGAAGTGGCAAGATTCAGAATTAAAACTGGAAAGAAAAAAAAAAAAAGAAATCCTCACTCACTCTATTGTATTTTCCAGTTCATATGGTACAGTTGCCAAGACCACCCAGAGTCTGGACAGCCTACTAGCCTACTAGAAGACTGGATCAGCTTCTGTACCTAATGACAACTCCACATTTAAGAATGAAGTGTCTGCATTCACCATACTATGGTGATAACGCAGGCTGTTAGCATCAATTCAAAGACAGCCTTAGCATTCATTTGAGTGGCTCACTTCTCATCAAGAACATAACTGATTGAAACTGGCTTAAAGTCTGAATGTTGTATATAAACATTAAAACTGATTATACTAAAGCATCTATTAACAAATAGTTAGACGGTTTTAAATTGTATTTCAATGGAAAACCAAAAGTATGCTTCTTACATCAAACAATAACATTGAACAGAATAATTACAAGCAGTGTTATTAATTAATTTTTTATGACCGTCCATCACAGAGAGCCATGAGTGTCCCAAGAAAGGAGAAAGAACACATGTGAGCATAAGACACACGCCAGGAAGTCAGAACATCTGCTTGATCTCCTGTGGCCTTTCCTCACAGACGTATCTCTGGATTCTCCTGTTTCATTGAATAACTCATTCTTCAATGTGGCTATGTTCATCTCAGTAGAAAAGCAATTTCAGTTACTAAGCACTGCAATTAAATTACAGTGTGAAGCTAATAGTCCAGGAAGATGGACCACCATCCGTCCACCTTGCCTAGGGGCTGTATTCTACTAGTCCTGCTTAGGGGATCCAGATAGTACCAAACTTTTCATTACCGTTTCCCACATAAACACCAACCTCTTATCGGCTAGGCTCAGAAAGAGGTGGCAATAATAATAAAAAAAAAAAATGGATGGACTACTCAAAACAATATAATACTCTGAAACTGATTTGAAGTTATGAATGAATAATTTCTGGATCGTTGCATTTTGTGTTTGCCTACGTCAGTAGACCTCAGGCAAGCAGAACCATGGTTTCTAGACACTGCATCTCCTGGACTAGATTCCCTTCCATGATGGGGGACTCCATCCTGAAGCCCTGATATAGACTTACACTGTGGCTTCAGACAAGAAAGTTGCTAGTTGGGTTGGGTTCTTGGCTTCCTGATGGGTAAGCAGAGGCCAGCAGATGAAGAGTCTGAACCCCTGTAACCATTAGAACAGTAGGGCGGTACGGGAATTCTGCTAAATCTGTTTTCCCAGGAGACCAGAAGAACCACTGAAGATCCACATAGCTAAAGCCTGGATTTTAAAAAGAAATCTGCTGTGCAAGCTGCCTCCACATGTGAAGTGTAACAATAGGAGCTGCTTAGTGATATCAAATACATGCAAAAAACATTGTCCTGCTTGTATTTCCTTTTGGTTTTGCCTGCTCAGTAAAAGCAAGTTTCATTTAAAATAACTAGTCATGAATCTTAATTAAGCAAGCATCTTCCTTGAAATACAATTCCAAGAGAAAGTTGAAGAAACAAAGGAAAAAAACCTTTTAAATACGTTTTTAATTATTATTTTTTTA
>NC_022009.1:66767749-66768396 GCF_000317375.1 Microtus ochrogaster
CCAATTATAAAATGGGGCACTGAGCTGAACAGAGAATTCTCAACAGAAGAAGTTCAAATGGCCAAAAGACACCTAAGGTCATGCTCAACTTCCTTTAATTATTTTTTTAATAAGTTCTTTTTAAATTAATTTTTATTGATTGTTTGGGAATCCCTTTATGCCTTGTGATCATGCTCACCTCCTCGTCTTCCGATGTCTGGCTCCCTTCCCCTCCTCAAAAACAAGTCCATTTTGTGTTGACCAAATATTCTCCGGAGCATGGTCATATATCTAGTGACCAGTCCCCTAAGGGATCGCGAGTCTTTTCCCACCTGCATCCACGCCAGAAGTCATCAGATGAGGAGAGCCATGTGATGGTGAGAATGGGGTGGTGCCTGCTCTCCCATGCCAATGCCATCACCTACACTGCAGTACCATGGGCCTTTCAAGGGATGGGGCCAGCTCTCGAGGGTCACTGCTGATGCAAACAAGAGGCTGCTGCCAAGGGGCGGAACCAGCTCTACTATACCCTGGTACCCGGGGACACTAATATGGCTTCAGGCAGCAGCCTCAGCCCCTGGCATCTGCATGGGCTTTGGTGGTAATACGGGCTGCAGACACTAACAGTATCAGGACCACTGACCCACTCACGGCCCTCAGTGGCTGCA
>NC_022009.1:66768537-66823228 GCF_000317375.1 Microtus ochrogaster
GGGGGGGGGGGGGGGGGCACAGACTGCATAAATTCACATGGATCTCAGGTTTCATCACAATCTGGAGCAGTACCATGGACCACAGACACCAACACGGCCTCTGGTAGTATCGAGGACCACAGTGGTCCTTCGTGGAGGTAAACCCAAAAGGTGAACCTTTCCTCATCTAGGACCCTGGTCTTCCCCCAGAGCCAGGGATTCCGTTGCCAGGTGACAGGTTCAGGGGCTGAGTCTGCACCTGCATAAACTCCAGGCTGATGTACACCACTTGGCCTACCCTACTGAACAACGACACCTGTCACGGCCATTATGTTGCCAGGTCTGGATCTCTCCCTAGCGCAGGAACTGTATATGTTTTTTGATCTTTCTCATCTCTCCATCACATATATGTTTGTTATGTTTGTTGTAGTGGCCCACCCAACCCCTGGGGCACAGGGCCAGGGCTGAGCTCGGCTGTCACCTGCCTGAAGAGATTTTAATGAGTTTTATTTGTTGTTGTTGTTTCCATTTAAAATGCCTATTATTTATTTATTTATTTATTTATTTATTTTTACAGTTCATCACTCGTGTTGATATTTTGTTTATGCCTGAAAATAAGAGTGTGGAGTTAGCCCCAAGTTAGCCATAGAAGTTAGGCAGTGGTGGCTCACACTTTTAATCCCAGCACTCGAGAGGCAGAGGCAGACAGATCTCTGTGAGCTCAAGGCAAAACCCTGAGCTACACAAGATCGATTCAGTCTAAGAGAGAAACACAGTCAGGCAAAGGGTGGCTCACACCTTTAATCCCGGCACAAAGGAGGTGGAGATAGACAGGGATATGGCTGGACAGAGAAAGGAATCTAAGGCGGGGAGAGGGGACACGATGACCCAGGAGCTCACAGCATCCAGTCTGAGGACATGTAGACACAGAATACCCCATTCGTTCTGAGGATTCAGTAGAGGTAAGAACTAGTGGCTGTCTGCTCTGCTTCTCTGATCTTCAGGCAAGCTTAAAGCACAAACAAAATATCACCACAATCACTAGACTCGATCTCAAAGCATCTCTTCCTTAACTTTAGCAATCTGGTTCTGTTTCCACCATCTGGCTATGGCCTTGTTTGTCCTTTGTAGGTCTCAGTCAGTGCTCTTGGTTAAAAAAATACAAACTTCCCGAAGTTTGGAGGACAACATTCAATGAAGAAATTCAGGTCAAGTGCTCTACACTGTGCTTGCCCAGCAAGGGTGATTCATGAATGTCACTTCTCATTAATACCTTCTCCATACTGGATGGTGGAAATGGCTGTTCCCTTTAACATAGAAAGCTAACTGTCCAGGTAAGATAAATACACAAAAAGATGACACATTTTAACAGGAATGTAACGTAACTAAGCCCACTTAGCTTATTGTTGTTCAATTGTATTTCAAAAACTACTATCTTTAGGGCCGGGAGAGAAAGGTCAGTGGGTAAGAACAGTTGCTAGACAAGAATAAGATCTGAGTTTGAACTCTAGCAAGAGAGCATGCCTGTAACCCCAGCACTGGGACTGGAGACAAGCAGGTCTCTGAAGTTCATAGCCTAGCCCAAATGGTAAGCTTCCAGTTCAATGGCTGACTCTATCTCCTGGGAAGAAGTCAGGTAAAGAAAGACATTTGATATCCGCCTGTGTTCTCCATATGTGCCTGCAGGGGCATGCACACCTGTACACTCACATGCAACACACACACACATACACACACAGAGATCACATACATATACACCACACTATAGTTTTTGATGAAAAACAAAAAGGATTCTTTAATTCTTGACCCTTCCTCAGCATGTTCTCTCCGCCAATCCTCCATCATGGTACCCAGGTCAATGAACAATCTTCCTGGGAGCATCTGGGAAGGTGGTGGTCACTCACATACTCAGAATTTGGCCCTGGTGGCTATTATGAGTTTGGTACCTCTACTGGCTAGCCACACATCTCCTCACTTCACATACTCTCAGCCTTAGTCTTGCTTCCTCTCATGTCCAGAAGCACTTATTCTCTTTTCTGGTCACAAAACCCTATGTGTGCTTTTCTGTGCACTCAACAAGCTAAATAAATCCCTTCAAGGTCTTTCTTTATATCTGCAACCCTGCCAATGTCCATCATCATGGTAACTCTACATACTAAGCTACCTTCAACCACCATGCTACCCCCACCCACCATGCTACCCCCACCCACCATGCTACCCCCACCCACCATGGTATCTTCACCCACCATGGTATCTCTACTAACAATTCTCCAGCCACTCTGAACCACTAAAATTCTCAAAACTCACCACACTTACCTTCTGGTGGTCTTTGGGGATTTTTTCCCCTGGAATACTCTTTCTCTCTGCTAGAACCCCCATTTCACACTCTACTTAACTAGTTCTTATTTGACCCCAGGTTATCAGCTTTCCCAACCACAGAGTCGTCTAGAGAATCACACATATGCTATGCTGTTTTGATCCTTATCCTTGTCAGAGCTTTTATCAAAAACAACAGCTAGCTATGCCCATTCTCCTAGCCCCTTCCACAGAGCCTTTCACATGGGAAGTCCTCAGTGATGTTTGACAAACAATATCAGCATATTAGAAAATAAGGTCAGATCAACTTCAATGGCCAGCGTAAAGAGAACAATGATTGGCATCTGTAACAAACTGCATCAGCTTTAGAAACTTCCATTAGCCATCTAATGGATACACAAACAGAAACCTAGGGAAGCATAGCAACCTTCCCCCAGAGCCCTGCAGCGGAAGTTAAGTGGAAGATTTTGAGAACTGAAGTGGTTCAGTGTGGCTGGATGGTGGTGGTTGGGTATGGGGCAGGGTGGTGGGTGGGGACAAGATGGTGGTGGTGGTGGTGGTGGTGGTGGTGGTGGTGGTGGTGGTGGTGGTGGTGGTGGTGGTAGTGGTGGCAGCGGCAGAGTGGGGCAGGGTGGTGGGTGGGGCAGGACTGAGGCAGATAAAAGCTTGGGTGGAGGTGAGTTGAGAGGTCTTCTCCATTATGGTCTGACTCATGGGAATGAGCTAAGGCGTCTTCTTCTTGTTCAACTCTAGTCTGATTTCATCCACTGTTTTCTACTGTCAGAGCCTCATGCATGCCATGGAAACTCACATACATTTCAGCACTGATGACATTTTCTTAAAGGACACCCACCTACCCCATTGTTGACCTTAGCACAGGTTCTCTGGATGCTTCATCCTCTACCAGTTTTTGCTCCCATCATTGCTATGTAGATCTTGGAATCATTTTCTTTTGCTTCCTTCCTTTCTTTTTTCTTCCTTTTTTTTTTTGTTAACATTTGAACTTTGACTCTACTATAAGACTCTTATTCTCTAGACCAGAAAAAGCAGTGGTTCCATTCATTTGCTAGAAGTATTTATTTTCTGTGTCCTGCCAGACAGCTGAAATAGCCATTCTAGAACCATGGCCACAATAGACTTCGGACCATCCATACCCTAAGCAGCGCCATGCACCTCGGTGGGATTGATGCAGGTGAGGAGACAGCAGCACTCAGACTTGGAAGTAAGTACCATTGGTTTAAGAAGTGCGATGCTGTCCATCAGTCTCTCTGGTCGCAGCTGGGAGGAACCTCTGTCCACCTCCAACAGCACTGCAATGCTGAGTTCCACAACCATTTCTATTTGCTTACTTTCTCTTTGAGACCAATTACTTTGTCATTTATAGGAGTGATATTTTTGTAGCTTTAGTTTCTCTTGCAAATAAATTATCATTCAAAGCCAAGTCCATATAACAAAAGCGCTATTTAGACACAAAGAGGAGACAGTGTGCAGTTCGTGCAAAACTCTCGAGAGCCCTCCGGAAGAGCTGCACTTTGGTAAAAAGTAAAAATTAAGACATGCAGACCAAAATCTCAAATTAGACATCGAGGTCAGTTATTTGGATATTTTCTGAGCCTCGAAATACAAGGTTTGCTTTAAATCAGCAATACGAGTATTTTCCCTAATTATCTAGGCATTCTTGATGCCGTTTAAAAAACAAGGATCTGCCCATTCTCCTTATCCCTGCCTCATTCTTCCTAAAAAACTATGAGGTAATTGTTCAGTAGACTACAGCACTCATGGGGGAACCAAAAGGAAAATAAAAACAAAAGGACCCTTCAGTCCGGTGATTGCCAGAGGCGTATGCAAACCTTGAGAAAACAAGCTGGTGTTCAAGAAAACCATTTTCACCACTAGCTCTAGCCACCCGACTCTTTCTTAAGAAGAGGATGAGGCCCACAGGACAATAAAAGGCTGTGGAACCACACAAAAGTTCCTCCTGTACAACCTCCTGAGTGGCCTTCAAGGGGGTAAGGAGGGAGGGGGCGGAGGACAGACTGGGAGCAAGAAGGAAAAAAAAATCCTTGTTTTTGGAGATGCAGCTCAACTTACAAAAACAATTCACTCTCCGGGTCCCTTCTCTGAAAATCTTGCTATCAGAAGGAAACAACAACCCAATAATTGTAACAACAATAAGAAGTCGAGCTCTAGCAGTTGGGGTTTCTGCAGTGACCCCCATGGATTGCAGGAGGGGATTAAGTGAAGCGCCCTTGGTCTGGAGAGGGAGTCAGGCTCAGCATGTAAGTGGCTGCAGCTGCTCCTGCAGCACTTGGGCCAGTTCCCCCTCTTTCCCTTCACAACCCCCTCCAACCCCCACCCCCCAGTCCAAAAACACCACTAAGGAGCCAGGCTGAAATGGAAGAGAGAAAGGCCGGCGGGGGAGAGGGGGCGTGGAGACTCTTCATCCACAGCAAGTGAAAGAGGCTACCCACTTAGGAAGAAACTGTGGGGTTGGAGAGGGGAGCAGAGGGATGGGGGATCCGGGGGGGGGGTAGGGAGGCACTTCATTTTAATGCACCACAGACAGAGTGAGATCTGATACTGGCAGAGTTTCAACGAAGATGGGGGCGAGGGGGCAGGAGGAGAAGAAAGGACGCTTTGACTGCTCCGTGCTTCTGAGGAGGAGCATAAGGTCCACTGGACACTCTGGGAATAGTAATGAGGTACACACAGCCTCAAAACATACCAAATAGGGCTGATGATTCAACCTCGTCCTGCATCTGCACCCACAAAATAGGACTTCAGTTCAACAACCTTGCAGAGCCGAACAGGAGAGAAAGCAGGGGGATTTTTTAATGAATCGCGTCTCTTTGGTCAAAATTAGGTGTTTGTCTGAAACTTCTTTCTCAAGTGAGCTGCGAAGCTGTGCTGATGAGAGAGGGCAGGCCAGTTTCTTTGTACCAGTATTTGAACCAGTGGTCTTCTCTTCCCAAGGCACCTATACAAACTGTTTTAACCAGGCAGAGGCTAAGAGGACTCTGAATGAAGGGCTTTGTTGTTCCTGTTTTGTCTTGTTTTTCTATTTCAACTGGCACAAATGCCTGACTAGACGCAGACCTCTTCTAGTATTGGCATCAAGGCTCTATATGTTTACAAAAACAGAACGCAAGCACATACAATAAAAACAAAGACCCTGGGCCGCAGATCGGGTCACAGGCAGCAGGAATTTCACCAACAGAGTTTTTGCTTCTATAACGAATGTGCAGCCTCTCCCCACTGGACACCCTCTGGTCTCTGAGCACTGGGCCTATCAGGGTGATTTGCGTCTTCCCTGAAGAAACAGACATGCCCTTGGGAGGGATGGACCCGACCTCTTCAGGAACCCAACTGTCGGCTTTCAGAGGGATCTCATGAGGAGCTTGACACTGTGGTCTCTGCTTTGCAACTTAAAAAATGAAAAGGAACCAATCCACACGGAAAAGTACAGATGTTTACAACGCTCAGAGAGAAACTCACTGCTTTCTCATCGCTTCCCCCTCCCTGCTTCCAATCTCCCTTCTTACCTCTCCCCTTCTCTTATTTCCTCACATTATTCTCCTTGGCAATCTCAACAGAAATTTGGAGGCAGGAACAAGAGTTTGAACGACCTTGGCTTCTACGTCCCTCTCCCAAACTCAGTTCTAAATAGTATCTGATTAATTAAGAGTAATATATATATCATATTATATACATATATGTATGTATACAAGTGTTTTTCTCAACCTGGATCTCTGAAATCGGTTTTTAAAAATCTATAAACCCAGCCGGGCGGTGGTGGCGCACGCCTTTAATCCTAGCACTCGGGAGGCAGAGGCAGGCGGATCTCTGTGAGTTCGAGACCAGCCTGGTCTACAGAGCTAGTTCCAGGACAGGCTCCAAAGCCACAAAGAAACCCTGTCTCAAAAAACCAAAAAAAAAAATCTATAAACCCAAGCAAGAAAGCCCAATTTACAAACTGGTAAGAGAAAAATGAACCAAGCCACCACTGTCGGGAGGGAAAACTGACTTGAAGCCCAGAAGGGGAGGCAGGAGGTCAGGAGTGGGTGTGTCAAACCAGCACGCCTCCACTCCTCTGTTTTCAAGGAGGTGTGCGGCTCCGGAGAAGTTATACTTTATACAGAGCGTGTGCATTTGGGTCAAAGATAGAGTTCAAGAGAATCCAGGCCAGGGACACTGGAAAGACCATCAGCACCAGGGAAGTGCAAGCACTGGAAAAGCTTGCAAGCTTCAGGGGAAAACATGACCTACAGATGGATACTTCCCGAACTGGGACTAACCAGTTTTTATTCTTACTCAACTTTGATGGGATTATTTCTCTAAGCATCATTTGTTGAGTGCTCCTGAACATGACTCCAACTGGATTACACCAGTTTGAATAAGTTTTACTTTAAAACCTCTAAGAGTAATTAACAAATGGTAAACATGGTGATGCTAAGTGGTACACAGACCATGAGGCCCGAACTTACATTTCAAAACATAATTCTTTAAAGACAATTGTTCAATCTTTCAACTGGGTTTACGATGCCAAGATTCACTTATCCATTTGATCATTAATGCCACAACTGTTTAATGAACACCTGCTTTGCCCTGGGCAACTCAATACAGCGTGGCGATCTCAGTGGGATCAATCCTGGCAGTACTCCAATGCAGACGACCTAATAAGGGCTTATCATAATGCGACATGATGGGGACAGGGTGGCACCGTGCAGAGGATAGCACCAATGTCAAAAGAGCCTTGCCCACCCAGTCAGAGAAGAATGACCAGGGAGCTGGGAAACCATGTCATCAGGGGATGGAGAGCTAGGGAGACAGCTCTTGCCCCGGAAGCATGGGGACCAGAGTTTGGTTCTCAGAGCCCACTGTGGAAAAGTCAGATGTGGTGCTATGCACTTGTAATTCCAACACCAGGGAGCCAGAATTAGGCAGCTCCCTCAGCCTGGCCAGTGACAGACAGTCAAAGACCCTGTCTCAAAAAAACCCAAGGTGGGTGGAGTTTTAAGAGAAGTTAAGCTCTGCATCCTCCCCACCACCACCAGGGCTGGAGAAGTGGAAGGTTGCCACCATGTTCCCACTAATCCAGTTGGGAAAGTTTCCTCGTATTTCTAGCATTTACTGTTTTATCTTCCTTTCAGCACATGTGATACACTACATACTTTGAACTTATTTGGACTTGCATTTGTGTTTCTGAGAGGGTTCATTTCTTTGAGAGCTTTCCCATCTATGTATTTTTTTTTTAATCTGTGAAATGCTTCTATCCCAACTTTGGTCTAACCTCAGGTCACAGTGAAAGACCAATTAAGTCTGCCCTTGTCATACATTTCTTTATATATTTCTCAGGGAAAAAAATAGTAAACAATATCTATCACATTCTCAAGAAAAGAACAGGGTCATATTTTCTCAAGATGCTGAGATCTAGACATTGAGAGCCTTGTGTGTTGTTCAAGTCACATGAAGGGGCTTTTGTTCACGGAGAATGATGAATTCAGAATTCTTCAGCAGAGTTCCAAAGACAGGCTTCGGTCCCTGGGACAAGGCTAACCGGACAAGGATAAGGCAGCTTTTGTTGGAGAGCTTCTCGGGACACTGCCGCTGGAGGTGAGACCTAGGCTCACCTGGACTTGTGTTGTTGACCTCCAGAGTATAGGAACCACCAGCCACAGCGCATGCTGCACAACACATCGCTGCTGTCCGTCTGCTAACAAGCTGGACTGTGTGGACACACGGCAACCTTTACATCACTGTCAGGTCTCATCATGAGGCAGCTACGGGGCCCTTGCCTCTGATTGCTCCTTTAAAATACACATTTCAGATCTCTGCTTTCTGCATAGTATGTTGAGTTTGTAGAGTAAATTTTACTCTTGTTTCTGCTAGAACAACTTCTAAGCAAGGATATGAGATCAGTCTTTCCCATTCCTTCTAAGCCCAGGAAGACGATATCTTCTCAAAACTCAGCTTACCTCATTGGGTGGCATGAGATGTTTAAATCTAGTACAAGACCCCCGGAGGTAATGGAGAATAGAGTAGGGACAGGGCCTCATTATTTACACCTGTGAAAACCCTACATTTCCTCTGGCGGGGAAGATGGCTCAACTATGAGGAAGCCATCCTGAGTCTTAATTGGGTCTACCTGTACTAGTGGAGACATCCAGCTCCCCAGCTTCATTTTCCTTGTTTTCAAACGGAATAGCAAAGGCCTCGCAGGGTCATCCCAGGCTGCTAGAAGGTTGGAAGGAGTTCAGTCACTCTGAGAAGTCCCAAGAGCCAAGGGCAGTCCACAGTGTCAAGACCCCATCAACTCTGCATTCTGTTGGGGCAAGAGCTTAGATCAGTCCTCTATGAAATGGAGAACACCCCCCATAAGGGTGGGAGGATCTTGTGATATCAAAAAGGTAGATTCCCTAGGCTGACACAGGCCTGTGATCTCGGCACTTGGGAAGTAGAGGCAGGGGATCAGAAGTTCATGGTTATCCTTGGTTATACTGAGCACCAGGCCAGCCAGGAATACATAAGACCCTCACTGAGGTTTGCACCATGAGCTCCTGTCATTAGGAAAAAGCTCCTGCCTTGCTACTCAGATCATCTGTCATGGCAGTGTGGAGGAACAGGACTCAGTTGAGCATGCGCAAGAATCTCGCCAACCGGAAAGTCCCCTGACACTTCTGCACCTCTGCCATAGCCACAGTCTCTCTGACACACCACTTGTTTCTGTGTTACCCCACAATTGTTGTCGTTCATTTTACGTATGTGTGCTTCGCGAGTGTATGAGAACACGATGACAAAACTGTCCTGTTTGTGTCAGAACCAACAGTCTCTAAGAGAGTCCCCAACACACAGCACACACCTAAAAACCACGTTCAGACTTGTGTACATGAATGATACTCTGCCCCAGGTCCTCAGACAAGTGACAGGGATGCACACACAGAGACAGCTTGACACAGGGACCAGCAGCATCTTCAGGGTCTCTGCAAACACGCCACTCCTGCTTCTGCTCCTGTGAGGCCAACAGAAATGAGATGTTTTTCTCTTCGTGTAACTCCATGTTCCTCACTGATTTTGTATACCTCCCATCACAGAGTCCTGGGCTCCAACCAAAGAGGACAAATGTAAGCCGTTATAGATCAGGGAGAGTGAGGCCGGAGCATGCTCTCTAAGGTAGAAAGCTTCCGTCATCGCCTCCTTTCCAGCTATAAGCACACGACTCTGAGCTCTCAGTGGATTTCCTCGTCAATCTTTCCTGCTCTTGTAGCCATCCAGAAAGTTCCCCTGACTGTCAATCTTTAGGTCTGTGTCTCGGAGGTGGAAGTGGAGGCAAGCTGGATGGCCTGAGGTCTTTGAGAAGCTGCTACAGAGCACCTCCCCTTTGTTACTCACCTCTTCTCATGATCAGCATCATCCAGAGGAATGCACCAGTTAATATCTAGAAAAATTAAGACAGAGTAATTATCAGATAAGCTTTTTGGTCCCACAGAAGACCAACTGGCCCCGTAGGATAGAGAAATTGAAAGGTCAGAGGTGTTTGAGTCGCAGGGCATCCATTCATGGTGAAACTGAAGCCAGACACAGCCTGGAAGAGGCTTGCCCAGGGAGACTTGGTTTCGTCTGAGCCCCTGTCCTGTGTCTCTGGAGGGAACACAGGGATGGGAATCAGTGCTTGAGTTCAGGGGTAATTGGTGCCTTTACTAATGGTAAAAAGGAAATGTGAACTCACAACACAAACCATGAACCTGTGAGAGGGTCAGAGAAGGAAGAAATGTGTCTTTCTACTAGAGAGGACTCCTCATTTCCAGTCATCCATGAGATCTGGGAAGCTCAGGTTATCACAGGAAGTAGCCATGAGACACCCTCCCCCAACACCTGCTTCCAGTGTGACTCCTCTACTGTGCTTTTTTCTCCTTATGGTGCTGTGGGCGTGAGCTCCTGCCGGGAAAGCCTGTCTGCAGTGATGGACTGGTTAGAACTGACAAAACACTTTTGGGATGGAGGAATTCCACCAACCCCAAAGCTAAGAATGTCATCAGATAACATCTAAGGCCTGTGGAGAAGCCTCCCCATCTTACTGTGACCTCTTCTCCCAGGATCCCACCAATGCATTTTAAACTTACCTTGATTTTTGTTCTTGACAACCCCAAGACTTCCTGAAACTCTATCCATGTTGGTGCATGGAATTCGGGGAAAACCGAATCTCTGTTCCCATAGGCATTCACATTTGCCTCTAGAATGAACTCTTTTATTCCCCTTAAGGTGAAAGTTGTGCTGTTTGGTTTTTTGTTTTAATTTTGGTTTTGATATTATGTCTTACAATTCGATTCAGAAAAGGACAGTTAGACACCTAGTAAATGTGATATGAAGTGGTGCAGACTAACAGGGTAAGTGATCCGCTTCCCCCAAGGACCACCCAAACTGTAGCCTCCAAACTGGTATATTGGGAATCTTATTCTTGCTTTTAAATCCCGCCCCTGCCAGGAGCCTAAACATGTCATTGTTTCCTGAGACAAGCCTTCGCCCCTGCGCCTCTCCCCAGTGTGTTCAGATCTGCACACTGAAGGTGGGAATGAAATCTTCAAAGACTTGAGGAATTGGATTGGACCAAAAGTAATGTTTAACCAAGCATATAATAAAACATGGAAGGACCAGCAAAATACAGCCACCCAAAGACAGCCCAGGGAAAGGGGATCTGACTGACCCACAGCAGAAATGCCTAGTTCTTTCTCTGCGAAAACCACCCCTGGCTGTGAGGCTGTAAACAGTGAGACAGGTTACCAGGGCAAGCTAGGGCATCCTCTCCTCTGGGGGATTTAAAACAGTGAAATTTTCTTAGTCTGAACATCTTTATGCATGGTCTCCCTTGAGGTAGGATGGGGTCAGAGAGCCGCAGAGGGATGACTCTGACCCTCGGAACCCTTCCCGTGCCTGACAGCCTCCGTACATGATGTCATCACCTTGGGGAAGGGGTCTTTGCCACCCCTCAGCTTCCCTGTCTCCCAGTTCTCATCTGCCTTAGTCACGTGCTAATCCGCAATGCCACCGGAATGATTGCAATATTTAGACATAACGGAGGAACTGTAATCGGGTCCAGTGGGAGACCCAGGTGTTTAGATTAGCTTCATAATAATGACCCCCGCCCCCGCCAGGGCCTGTCTATTCAAAACCAGCTCGCTTTTATTCTGACCCATAAAGGCTACCTCAGACAGGAAATTGTTCACCTGATTGGTCTTTACAAGTGCTGCCGGGTTTAAACTGAGGGTTGCAGGGGTCATTAGTGGGCAGTTTGTGATTAAGCTTTGCCAGCCTGTTGCTTTTCACACTTCGTTAACAGCTTCCATTACTGGCCCTGTGTCCCGAGGAAGCTGTTTACTGACAGGCATAAAAAAAGAAAAAAGCTACAAATCTTAAGCTCCTTGCCCTCCCCAGCCCATTTTAAAGAAGAAGAAACAAAACAAAACCACTTCCCTGACATCTTATGGCCAGCTGACTGGGGGAACGGGAAACCTCTCATTTTCCATAAAGCCTGATCAAGGAATGTGCTGTTTAACTCCATGGAGGGGCCTGACCCCGCTTGTGTTTCCTTCCATATTTACCAGTTGAGGTGACACCATCAGAGAGGGGTCTTTAAGGCTGTGTTTAAAAATGGAACACTGTTATTTCGTGGGAAATTCTATCTCACCTAAGTCTGGGGAGAAGAGAGAAAGGTTAATGACTGAAGACGTCCTTCAGAGGAAACGGAAGACTTAGGGAGCACAAAGTGCTGTGCCGTTTTAGGAAAGATCACTGTGGAATTAGGACATGGTTGTACTAGCCACACCACTGTTGACTGCGGTGGTACCCTGGCAGACATTTTCCAGAGGTCGGTGCACAAGAAAGACTATGCTGGCATTTTCCTCCACCAAAATGTGCCTAAAACCTAAAAGATGTCATTCTTCCGTGACCCCTCCCACTGCCCCTGTGACCTTCCTGCAAGAATTGAATGGCCTTTCCATGACCCCTCCCCCAGCATAAAGAGCCCCCCCCCCCCAGCACTGTCTTTTTTCTTTCTAAATGTCAGTAGAGAATTTAGCTGCCTCTTTGAGAAATGTCTAACTGGTGCTCCTCCCTAGTTAGAGGCAACACTGAGAGGAAGAGGGAGGAGAGACAGAAGATGATCCTGGTCACCCTTGGGCGCTTGGGCACTTGGTCCCTTCCTGTTACAGACACAGACCCAGGCAGGAGGGGCAAGGAAACCGGCAGAATTCCACACAAAACTTCGGTGCTCAGAATGTTCAAAGGAAGAGACAGCCCACAAAACCAGAGATCTCTGGTGGTTCACCAGCTCACTGGCTGGTTTGTTCTTGGGTTTTGATGTTCTCCCTTACTCCTTTTGAATAAAGAATCTGCCAGAATCCTTTTCCTGGGGAAGATCACCAGGCCAGTATTACTTCTCTCAGAGGAGGGTATCAGTATTTCTCTTAATAGGAGAGAAGAGGCAAATGCCACCTCTCCTGCAATACGATGACCGCGGAGTGTGCCCGTTGTACCTCAAATAAGTCAGGTCGATATGCACCTTAAACGTGCTGCTACAACTTAAACACTTCAACTTCACGCTGGAAGGTGGAGGGGAAGTGTTGCCAGGATAAGACTTTGTATTTTATGTCAAATTTTACCTGGAAGCTCATTTTGAAAGTGGAATTATAACCCACCCACCCCCCAAAAGCAGGGATTTGATTTGAAAATGCCAAAATAACTTTAATTACAGGTTTGTTGGGGGTGTGACATTCAAATATCAGTCAGTGGAAAACTTCACATTGTTAAAGTGACACTCAGAAAATTTGAAATCCGTGTTATACTATTACTATTTATTTGTACATTCTTGGTCTCCGGTGCACCTGCCTCCAAGATAAGAGCCAATCTCTAGAACAAGTTCTCCACTTCCACATTTTTTTTAAAGTCAAAATTAAATATACATTGTTATGTCCTTGAAAATAAAAGCCTTGGTTTTACTTGTTGCAGTTTCAAAATTAGGCTAGATTATACATAATTTTGAACATAAAAAAATCTTAATTTGAACTCCATATTCCCTTTTTTTCCTATAAAATTCAAAAGACTAATGTGACATCGGGAGACGCCATGCTACTGCTGTTCCTTACCACAGACTTATTGTAGACAGTAATTGATTATTTCTGCTCTCTCTCCCAAGTGCATTAAAAAATTAAAAAATAAATAAATAAAGCCAAGGAAACTGGACCACCAAAAAGCAATGCTTTCTACCCTCAGCAGGATGCTTGCTGATCTCCAGAGATGGTGTTGCCTGTCCCTTGTTGCCTAACCTTACAGAGACCATGGTATCTCTGCTGAACATCCTTTATTCTCAAGGCCCATCTCTTGAGTTCCTTCAACTTAACTTCATCCACATAATATTACTTACAGCCTTCTTCACTGAAGAAGGCAGCTTGGCATTGACCAGTTGTCCAAGTGCTTGACCAATCGAGCCAGGCTTGCTCGGACCACACAGCTGTGCCTTGCACAACAGCTGGTTGTGCCTTGCACAACCCATTCTCACCATACAGCCCTCACTCATCAGATCACCATGCATCGGTACTGCTGCTGGGTACCAGCTAGCTTCACCAACCTGCCATGTTTAACAGCATCTTCTGTCTCCTCTGTGGATTCTCCTGTTTCAGTCTGTACTGCCCTGCTTTAGCAGAAATCTGAGTTTAGTACGATTTAAAAATCAAAAACAAAACCCTCAGAAATTTATTTCTTGCAGTCCTGAATAGTGGGGAGCCTAAGATTAGTGAAATCCCGGGATTTCTAGGTTGTACCACCCCATGGTGAAAGACAGAAGGAAGAGGGGAAGAGTAGAGAGAGAAAAAGAGAGAGTCAAATTTACCTTTCAGAACCCCACTTCTGCAATACTAACCACCCTTGTGCTGGTTAACCCACCCTTGCGTGGTAAAAGAGCCAACACGTGCAAGGTGATTGGAAGACCACTGACGGTACAAGAAGCATAACGATATTTTCTGCCTGTAGATAATGGAGACCTATGAAAGAATTATAAACATTAAGGCAATGTTCTTTAAAGATAATTATTTAGGAAGAGGTGTTTGCTTTAGCATTTTGAGATAGTATTTTATCAGGCCAACCTCAACCTCACAGCAATCCCCCTTCCAGGTGGCAGGATTGTAGGCCTTCTGTGCCGCTACACCCAGTTTGATAATTCTTACATTAATATATAAAAATGATTATCAGAGAAGGATGCTATAAGTTGAAAAAATTCAATCAGGATTAATCATGAACAGTTATGCTCTGTGTCATAAGGTGTGCTGTGATCTCAGCCCCGGGAGACGGAGTCAGAAGAACTGACACAAACTGTTCAAGTTTAGCCAGGTGACATATTAGCCATTCTCAACAAAAACAAGCCAAAAATCACTAGTAGCTAAGCCACATGAGAAAACAGGAAGTTGCACTCAAAGATCATTGAAGAAGCAGAAGCAAGAGAAATTGGTGAAAATTGTGTGTGTGGCAATCAAATGACTTTCCAAACTTCGGACATAGAAGGCCAGGCACTTGGCAGGGACGTTAGTTAATGTCTCGTTAATATGACAAATATCAAGGGGATAAAATCAACTTAAGGGATGAAGGATTTATTTGAAGGACTTGATCTGCAGCTGGCTTATTCCATGTCTTTGAGAGCAGTGGCAAGGCAAAATCATCCTGAGGGAAGGGTGGCAAAGGACAAGATTGTGAGAGTCAGGAGGTAGAGAGGGAAGGAAGGGAAGGGCCAGGCACAAGATATCTCCTTCAGATTCTTGACTCCAGTGGCCTACGTCCTGCAACTAGGCCCGCCTCTTCAGAACCCATTCTGTATGAACTCATCAATGGGTTAGAGCTACATTCTTGTCAATAGCACCACCATCTGGGGGCCAAGTCTTCCACACATGAGCCTTCAGGGGACACTTGATATTCAAATCATACTGTGGAGTATTGAGCATGCCAGAAATACAAGAGGAAGGAGGGATTTTTTATCTACTGCGTCGACATGACAATTCCACAAGGTTGTAAAACTTGAATCTGAGGCTCAACAGAAAGCGTTTGAAACTGTATGTGAAGAAGAGAGGGTGACTAGAGAAAAGAGAAGAGGGACCCAGAGACCACGGGGGAAGAGCAACATGAAAAGGAAGAAAAGCTTGAGAGATAGGGTGACAGTGAGGTCAGAAGGAATTGTCGGAACCGAGATGTTTAAGAATGAGAGGGAGGTTACTATCAAAGAAGTTTGCCACATCCTCCGAATTCGCCACGGTGGCATCGCTGAACCAAGAGGAAGCCATTTTGCAAGTGAACGCAGAAACTGGGCCACGCGAGGTTGAGGATGTCAGAAGCCAGTATGAGTGGAAGACAACTCCAGATAACTCCAAGAAGTTCAGGAATGGAGGAGAACGGCGGGGGAGATGCTGGTTAGCTTTGGTTGAGGAGGTAAGCAGCTGAGGGAGAGTTCTCCCTCACAGACTTTCCAATTTTCCCGATGACTTCTGTCTGGCTCAGGTCTAAAGTTCCCACACTGGAACTGTGACGGTGAGGAGATACCCAGGAAAGAGGGGAGGGGAGCACAAAAGAAAGCATCCAGGTCTCCTTATGCCTTCAACCAAAGCCAAATCTTTGGATAGGAAGGATGACTTAGCTACTTCTCTAGGCTATCCCCACCCAAGCTGCTTGGAATCCAGGGGGTGTATAAGGAAAGTTAGGCATATTTTGGAAGAAAAAAAGTGTTTTATGTAGCCTAAGCCTGACATGACAAAGTCTTCCCCTCACAGAAAGGCCAATGCCTTCATTCATCTGTGCTATTCAGCGAAGGTTCTAGGGGGACTAGAAATAAAGTGTAAGCTTCAACTACAAAACGTTTGAAGGCCAATGACTATTGCCAACTTAGGAGGACAACAAAAAAAAAAAAAACTGAAAAACTAGTATTTACAAAGAACTCCACTTTCCAGTCTCGCTGACACCACGCTGATGGAGGAGGGTCATCTTTCTATCTGTTGTTTCATTGGTTAAGTAATAAAGAAACTGCTTGGCCTCTGATCGGACAGAAAATTAGGTAGGCGGAGTAGACAGAACAGAATGCTGAGAGAAAGAAGCTGAGTCAAATCAGTCACCATGGTTCTCCCACTCCAGACAGACGCAGGTTAAGATCTTCCCTGGTAAGCCACCTCGTGGGCTACACAGATTGTTAGAAATGGGTTAGATCAATATGTAAGAGCTAGCCAATAAGAGGCTGGAACTAATGGGCCAAGCAATGTTTAAAAGAATACAGTTTCCGTGTAATTATTTCAGGGCATAAGCTAGCCAGGCGGCTGTGAGCCAGGGCGGCAGGAATGCAGTCCACAGCTCCATCAACACCACGCATCACTAAAAGCATCACAGACCTTAAGCTCTTCCATCCAGGCTGCATAATTTTCTCACTTACAGTAGTTACCAGCAAGTGCCATGAAGCAGTCCATCTGCTTCTCAGTACACAAAGGCCCTATCAAGGCTCCCTATAGCTCATTACATCCTGAAGCCAACTCCTGTAGGATATGTTTGTCACCTGCCCTACTGTATGGAAACTGCACTACAACCCACACAAAAGTCTTCTGGGCTGTGGAAAAAAGAAAAGCACCACCAAGAAAAAAAAGCACCGCATCGTTTTCAATGTCATAGGAGAAAGTTGAACCATGGTGGTCTGAGGGAGTTTAGGGGTCACTCTAAATATTATTAATATTCCTGAGCACTGCTACTGTAATCCATTCTTCCGTCAAGATCAGTTTCGTGTATTACCAATTCAGCAAGACCTTTGGTTATCGGCCAAATAAATGCCACTTCAGTGAGTTATTGCTGGGGCCAGCTTCAGCTCTCAGAGTCAGCGGTTTTTCCTGTCTAAAGAACTACTGTAAGTTTCGCATCCGTAAACCATATGTGCCCTTGGGTCTAGAGTTTGCCCTTGTGACTTTTCCCCTCATCTAAAGAGAGTCCCATTGTAAGCCTCAGGACCAAGAGTTTGACTCAGTGATGGAAGGGAGTTAGAGTCACACAGTTGTTGGCGTAGACAGAATGCAAAAGCTTGAGGAGCATGTCTGTACCATGTGAAAACCGCTGCCTGCATCTGGAAGTACAATTCAAATGAGATACATTAAAAAAGAAATAACTTGGCCTCCCATGTCTGATAATGAAACAATAAAGGCACAGTAAATTTTGTGACTAATTTTCCAATTTGTGATGGTGGGCAAAATTTCTTCAATTCTGTGTCACTTGAACTGAATTCAAAATGGATTTTTGGCAAATGCAGTACTTGACCAAGTGAGAATAAATGTTGTTTCATGTCTCGTTCCTTCTCTTTAAATTGATGGTTAAGGGCACAACAAAAGGAGAAGACAACAAATGGCATATACATACTTGTGTGAGAAGACAAAAAAATACCACCCACATGCACAGGGTACCACACACAGTCATTGCAGAGGAGCTGTCAGACGCCATATAGGGGGACCATTGAATACTGATGACATGTTTTTAACCCCACACAAATGACTCCTGCTACAGTGCACACAGCTCATTCTGTCAGAGCTTGCCTCTCTCAGGCTGCCAGGAGTTACAGTCAGGGTACATCTGGAGGGTATTCTTCAGAAGGACGTTTTCAGTAGCCGTGCTTACACAAGACGCTCCCATCTCCCCCATCACACTAGCCTTTGCCAATCAGTAGAGCACAATTGTTAAAAACAAGCACAAGCCTCCTCTGGGAAGAAGTCAATCCCTATTAACAGGCAGGAGCCACTGAGAGGACAGATCCCCATCTACTGGGAATTCTCCTCAAGGACATGCTAACCCCCGCCCCCCGCCCGTACTGACAGCATGACTGGCAGCCTCTCACAGGTTCCAGATGTCTTAGTCATTCTAGAACAACTCTCATCCAGTTGGCTGTAGCTGATGTCTTTAGAACTCTTTCCCTAGTCCTTCCTTTGTGTTTTGTTAACCCTACAAGACGTATCATGCAAATCAAGGAGGATGTTCATATACCTTCCTTAAATAATAATAATACAACTTAACCCAGCCCTCAGCACAGATATGAAACCACACGGTAGAATTCTGCATTCCAAAGCCCGTCCTCTCTTTTCAACCCACGCCAAGCATTGTTGTATCAATTTAACATGTTTTTATGCAGCACCTAACATGTGCCAGGCATCACACTAAGTGCTGAGAATACAGCTATAAACAAAGCAGACAGAACTTCCAAGTTACAGGACTGGAGAGACCATCAGCAGCTAGGAGCGCTTTCTCCTCTTACAGAGGAGCAGAATTCAATTTCCAGTCATCCTCTTTTTGACCTGGGTACAGCTGATTTCTCCTCTCCAACTCTTGCTGGTCTATACTTTCACTGCCGAAGATCCAACCGTCTGAGAAAGCAAGCACTCTTGTTTGTAACAGCAGACAGAGGTCTCCAACAATCCTCCCCTCGATCACTCAACAATCACCTCAGTGCCAGGGTCTAGACCTCACTGAGAACAAGACGGAAGACATTCAGCTCTTGCTTTCAGGGACTGTATGTGTCTGTAGTGTCTTTTATGTGCATAAATTCGCGACTGATAGTTTTAAAACTGAATTTGCATTTCTGAAACCTGCTGATAGCTGAGAGTTAGCTCTTCTTCCTTTTTCCCAGGCTAACTCTTGTTCCTGATGCACTGAAGCACGGCTCTAGGGATAACTGCCATTCCTTAAAAACATGCTACTGCCCGACTTGAAAAGAGTAAGCTAGGCTTGGACGTGCATCTGAGTGTTCTCACTCCATTTTCCATCGTCACAACCCTGGCTGTGTTTTCAATTAGACACAGTAACTGAAATTAATATTCCATTACACGTTTTTTGATCGTGCTTTAATTTAACCAACAATAATGATCAGGGCATGAAATAGCCAAGTCCTTTGTCTAGCGCTTGATGAATAGAACCATATGTCTGACCTCAACCCTTAGGGGAATGGACCTTCAGAAAGTATTTTCATGGCCCCTCCACTTTTGTGTGTGTGTTATGCTCCTGTTGCTTTTTTGGTCTATTTGGCTTTGTTTACTCAATATATGTGGGAGGTGAGGCTCGAGTGAGGGGTTTTGCATCACTCCTCAAAGTATGGCACTTGAGAATGCTGCCCCATTTGTCATCCATTATGTCTTCCTTCTGGTATTTATTCCAGAAGACTTTGGTCAAAGTATACGCAGAAATTAACCAATTTTCTTTGCTTTGGGGAGGTTAATTGTGGGGTGTGTGTGTCTGTGTGCCTCTGTGTGTGAACTAACAGATAAATAAATATACATTAAGTGCTGATATCTCACTGTCCCACCTAGAGGGGGGGCTGGCAGTGTATAATCCGGATGCACTGTGGGAGGCTTACGGGGCACCATCTCCGGAGGGCTGTCATCCCTCGTCAGGTGAACGTACCGTGGCTTTGATTGAGCCAGCTGCTCCTGCTTTGCCTTCTTAACAGTGTGGGACTGAGGTGGTTACTTATTAACGGCTCTGAACTCTTCTGCTCAGCTAGAAAATAGCAACAAGATGGATGAAGAGAGCATACACATGTGGAACATGACGGAGACTATCTGCCACAAACGGTCAGTGATGGGCAGACATGGAGAAGTCATCACTGTGTTCTCATCACCTCTACCATTTCATTCTCGAAATGTCTTCTTGATTTTTCTTCCTTTCCCGCCTGTTCTTCCCTCTCTGCCTGCAGCAGATCAGCTCTGAATGTTTCCATACTGGATTTGAAAGGCATAAGTTAAATTTAAAACTACTAATTATCTGCTCACAAGAAAGACATTACAGAAGTATCCCTGTCATGCTAAGAGCTTTTGTCTTTTGTTTTGCTGTCCTGGATGAATGAATAAACAAATGCTCAGAGAGTTTCAAACTTAACACAGAAATATAGGTGAGTAAGGAACATGGAAGGAGGGATATGATTACCAAAAAGGTTAAGCAGTGGACAGGATGGATGGAGAGACTCTGACACTCCTGGCCAGTCTTGTGGGAGCTGCATCATCTCTCACTTGATAATGCCATCATGGGGTTATCATGAGCCAAGACCTTGGATCTGCAAAGAAAGTTCCTTTAAAGTGCCTCGATGGTTCTGGGGGTTTCTAGAAACCCGTGCCAGTCCTGCTATTGAGAGGACCCTGGCCTGGCTTTGAAGGGCTTGGGTTCGCAGGCCAACTCTCACATCTGTTAGTTGTGCATCCTGTGCAAGGCATTAGCAATTTGCTCGTCTCAGTTTCCTCTTCTGTGTAATGGGTGTGTTTGTCACAGCACAGCTGCAGATGACAAAAGCCATTCTGACCAGCAAAGGGACTTTTCACCTGGAAATGAATAACTTCAAATTACTAGAAGGACTAGATGACTAAGTCCCCAGCTGTGTTTTCAGGTGTGCTTTTTAGCCCCGGAATAATTTATCTCGGCCATCTTGCTAACAGATAGATACTTCATGCCAGATTTCTGAAATAATCTCATGTATTTATCTACATGGGGTTATGCACACGTTGTGGCATTCATATAGAGGTCAGAGGGCATTCATATAGCTGTCATATAGTAGTTGGTTTTCTCTTTCTACCATGTATATCCCGGGGATCAAACTGAGGTCATCAGACTTGGAAGCTATGTTTACCCACCAGCCACCTCACTAGTCCCTCATGCAAAATTTCTGTCCCATAAGATAATTTAATTCATATTCATCCAAGTCTCCTGAGCGTGCAAGTGATAAGGCTGATATTGCGTCAGGAAGCCCAGTCATAGGGCTACATGAGAAATGTTCTAAGTTGTATAATCTCTGGGCTTGAGAAGGCTACCTACCTGTGAGGCAGGCGCTGAGCAGAACAAGCGAGTCATGCCATTTCCCTCAGAGGCAGGAAGGCGTTCCTTGTACGGTTGTGGCAGGATTACTGTTTGTGAAGATGTTCCCACACCATCAGCAGAGGTTTAGCCAACATATTTGCCAAGGCCCACACAACCATGTTAAAGTCATGCGTGTTTACAGCTCCAGAGTGCGCAAGTACAGAACAGATGCATGGAAGAGAGACACGTGTTTATATACTCCAACCTGCAGCTCTGATAGACCAGGCAGACAAAGAGCACTGAGGACAGCGCCTGACCAAAAAAAAAAAAATCCCCCAAAAACCCTTATAAAACACTGCATTCAGTTACTTGTCAGATTAACAGAGATGTTTTACAAAAATGAAACAGCCATACTAACAAACCTCAGAGTTTAACAAACTTCAGAGAGCAATGCTCCAGAAGGAATGAAATCACTGCAGCTTGCCTGGAAATTTTCAAATACATTTCAAATAATTAATGGCAAAAGAGAGACATCATAATCAAAATTAAATTATTGCACAACATTTTAAATGAGTTATGTATGAACATCAGTGTGCAATGATGAAGAAATTTATAGCTTTAAATTCTGACAGCCAAAAGAAAGGCTGAAAATTAATGATTTAATCAGATATATTAAATCGTGGGCAAATTGAGCCTCAAATGGAGTCATTGAAAAGACTAGTGAGATTGAGATTATCCCCATCGTGGTCATCAAGGAAACAGAGAGGGAATAAACAACATTAAGAACAACTGTGCTTCTCTGAAAGTCTGCTGTCCAGTGTGCCGGAGCCCAAGGCAACATCCTCAGCACTGGAATAACCCGGACACGAAAGACTCACATCTGTAATCCTAGCACTTGAGAGATGGCCATAACTGGAGCAAATGTTCAGCATCATCTTAGCTAATCAAAGGTCAGCCTGGAGTGCATGAGATCTAGTCTGGAACAAGTAAGCCTGATATTAGTAAATATTTCTTCTCAGAGAATAAAGAGTTCATAACTACAGAGTCTTTACTAAAAAGAGTAACTGTGACAAATCATTTGCTACTGGCATAGTTAAAGACAAAAAGAGAGAATAAAGAATGTTTTTAGAGTAAGAACTTCCCAGGACTAAAGTGCAGGTTACATGAAGATTACCAGGTCAACACACTACCTGTGTTCATCTATCCCTCAAGGACTTCCCATGAGCTTGACTAACACAGATCTGTTGTCCTGCCAAACCTCCCTAGCACAGCTGTGTAAGCTTTATAGTCCCAGCTTGTTCTTATTTGCTTAGCCTTTAAAAAAAAAGTTCCCTATGATAGTCATATGAGAATAACAAAAATACACCTGTAATATTTGGGAGACTTTTGGCCCTTAAAGGCAAACAAGAAGTTCCATAATTCTCTGAGAAGACACACACAGATCTAGGACCCACCAATCAAAGGCCCCCCAGTTAAACAGCCAGAAAAGACTCATTTAGAAACAGGTAAGGCGGCTCTTCAGCCTCGTTCCTGGGCAGTATACAGCGTGCAGTCTCTTCTGTTCACTCCTGTTGCACAGTGACCCTAATGTCATTTCTGATCGGTGTGGAGACCTGGCAGTTGTCATTGGTGCCAGCACTTTAGATGAAGGACCTAGGAACAAATCAATCAAGAGGATTTGTTTTTCATCACTTTTGGAAGCCCAGCAGATGCAAAGGATGCTGTCAGAGACATGAAGGTAATGTCCTTAGATGATAAGCCATCAAGATGGAGCAAGCCACCAAACCATCATTTGAAAATAGTAGATATGGACCACCTCCAAGAGACAGAGGTCCTTCCAGAGGTCTTTGAGGAAGAAGAGAGGAAGTGGACCAACTAGAGGAGCCCTCTCTAGTCATATGGATGATAGTGGAGTTTTCACAAATTTTAGCACAAATTCTTCGAAGGGATCTCTCTGAGGAAAGAGTATCACCACCATGAAATGGAGGTCCTCCTTCTGAAAGATGGAGACCTTCAGGACCAGTTTGCAACAGCAGTGGAATGGGGGGGGGGGTAGAACTCCCCTGTGTGAAGTGAAAAAGATTGCTAGAGCAGCTACAAAGGGAACTCCTGCTGTCTCATAGAGATATTTATTTGTCCCCAAGAGATGATGAACATTCTACTAAATGTAGCAATCAAAGAAGAGATTACGCAAGATCTCACAATACCAAAGAGTAGGCCTCACCACCAAGAGATTATACTTTGTGCTAGTTCACGTGATGACTCCCCATCCAGAGGCTCTGGTGATAGAAGTGGATACAGTTGGATGCTGACTATTCAGATCATCATAGGAGAGTTAGGGTAACTCACACCGTGCAGTCTTTAGAGGACCACCTCGGTCTAATGGAGGAAGCAGGCCAACTACTCATGTGGCTGTGACGGCAAGGTGAAAGCTCTCCTTCTGAGGGGATTCGCACCGCTTGGACCCATGGAAAACAAAGGAAGCCTGCTGCTGTCTTCAGGGAGCTTGGTAGAGCGGGGATTGTATAAAATCAGCCCTGTGGTGGAAGCTCCCACAGTCGCGCAAGCATAGTACTGTGGAAGGATGCTTCCTTCTTCATCCACAGAGAGGGGTGTGTGTGTGTGTGTGTGTGTGTGTGTGTGTGTGTGTGCGTGTGTGTGTGTGTCTGTGTCTGTGTGTGTGTGTGTGTGTGTGTGTGTGTGTGTACTGAAGAATGGAACCAACTACTCTCTACTTAAAAGTTAAAAGGAAGAGATTTAAGTTTTAGCTTGGAAGATTATGCCACAGAGAGACTAGAAAGTTGAAACAGAATGAAAAAACAAAAACCAACAATAAAAGACAATCGCACACAACCCGACACCTAAAACCTTTAGTGTCATACCTATTAAACCCTTCACGGATTTGGTCAAACTGAACTTTTTTTTTCTTTTCTTCTTTTCTTGGCAAAACACGACTTTTTCTTTATAATGAGATTTTTTTAACAAGACTTTTTTTCTAACAAAATTTAATGGAAATATTTTATTTCCATTAGTATGATGATGGTGCAGACGCCCAGACAGACTGAAGCACTGCTGACCTGAGCAGAGAAAAACCTCCTGAAAAGGGGACATTCAAGCATGAAACGTAGGGTTTAAGCTTGGAACCCCTGAGATGGATAAATGTTCAGGATACTCCAATTTCCTCTTGACTGGTTCACACACTTCTAGTTCCTTCCCTAACCTCACCTAAGCCCTCTTTGCCTCCCAGAAAGTGGGAAATGTCCCTTTTAAAGAGATCAAATGAAATGGAGAGAAACCATATATTTTCGTCTGAACTCCCCATCAGCTCAGAAAGGAGGCGGCATCGACCTTACTTAGCTCCTATGCCTCACCTTTCAGCTGGTACCTTTGTGCACCTTCGGCTGATGCCAGCAACCCAGCCCCAGGTCTCCTGCTCTGCTCTCCCAGGCTTCTTAAAACTCAGACTCCCACAACAAAGGCCAATTGAGGCCCCGTTCGTGCTCGGGTTTACTGAGAATTGAACCAGAAGCAGATACCATCAAAACACATCCCACTCGCGACCTTTCACAGCCAACGAATTGGAAGGATTTTCCTTTGCTGAGGATTGAATTTAAAACGACTTCCCAGGAGTGAAAGGTCGGCCCATGGAATCATGATATCCAGTTAAACACGGCTAAATAGAACGTTTTAGCATGACAATAAATGGAGTTATATTTAGCTGATTTGAGAAACTATCTGGCTGAGGGGAAAGGAGGGGAACAGAGATGTTTCATCTCCCACCCCTCCTCTCTGAAAAACAAAAGAGCAGGGTAAGAAAGCACAAAGGTGAAGATTTCACCGAATCTGCCCGGGGAGACTGCTTTTGCTTTCCCAACATCTACCATGTTGTGGGTAGGCTGTGTTGGCGGAACCACATAAAGACTGTATTGTTTTCTTGATGCACATATACAATTCTGTTAGCGTGACTGGAGCAAGATGGACTCCAAAGGGAGACCATACCCTCAAATAACTCCCCAGGCAGCTTTGATTTCTAGATAGGTAAGAGGTGAAAGCGCATTTGCCAAACGGGCTTTGATAACAAACGCATTCTTCATTAACAAGGAAAGGCTGGAGGGGAAGAAGACTTGGCAGTCCTACCCCTGCGCTTGAAATGCCCCCGTGTCACTCTGAAACAACCTCATATTTTGTCGTTGTTAACTAACAGATGGTCTTGTTAGCCAGTGACTGTGTCTCGAAATGACTCCCAACAATAAAAGGCTGTGACACACGAGAGCGAAATGGGGCCCATAAGTGGTCGCCTTTTACCTCTAGACTCTTACCTTGTGGTCCATGCTGAAACTTGATGTGTGTAATTGCAGCCACTGGGAAGGTGTGGAGCGCTGCGGCATCAGATCTGCCAATAGTTAGGCAAGATTACAGGTGAGTGTTGCTTCTTCGAAGGGAAAAATATATTTAATTGAAACCAATTTAGAAATCAGAATCCCGTGAGCGAGCAGGGAGACTGTTTTCAAGGAAACACTGTCCCCTCTTGGCTGTGAGAGACCCAGAATGTTTCTCTCCCAGGCTAAGTGTGCTATTTGATAGGGAAGCCACTGCTAATGCCTTCCCCTCCAGACCCTGCCTATTACACAGGAGCTAGGACACCAGGGAAGCATAATCCCACTGTGCTTTGGCAAAGCCAACACCCGCACTGAGGCTCCCAGGCACTCTAGTTTTCTGCGTAGGTTCAGTCTTTCTGTTGCTATGATCTTTTTCTTACAAAGTGTCCTTCCATCTGGTCTGGCTATTTCTAACTTTTTACTTAACCTTATTTACATAGTCCAAAGTGGGATGACCCAACCTGTGTGGGTACAGCACTGACCACTTTCAAATCTATAGCGAACCAAGACTGAGCGAGTTCATCACTGGAGCTGCAGAAGTGATGGTCGAGTCTTCAGGCTCTTGCCTCCAGCAGGTCTGTAGCTGAATAAACTCTCAACCTGTGCAGGCATTAATACCGTATGAACAAGAAGATAACCTTTGTACAATTTAGCGAAGAGCTCCTATCAGAACATCGTGTCGAGGACACAACTGCCTTCCTTACACAGTTGTTTACTGCTTCAATTTTACAGGGATTCTATTCCCTTTCATTTTTTTTTTTGCTTTTAATTTTCATTTATTTGTGGAATGTTGTCTTTTTTATGGTTGTGTCCTGGTTATGTGTCTCTGTTGCAGTTTGCAGAAGATGGAGTTTATTTGGCTTACAGATTACAGCTCACTATCTAGGGAAAGCCAGTTCAGGAATTCACGGCAGGAACCTGGAGGCAGGCCCTGAAGCAGAGGCCACGGGGCAGTGCAGTTTATTGACTTGCTTTCCATGACTTGCCCAGTTTGTTTTTTAGGTTTTAGTTGAGATAGAATTTCCTAACTTCCCCTTTCCCTTTCCAAGCGCCAGCTCCTCCCATGTCCCTCTCCCCCCTCTCCCACTTTCGAGATGATTTCCTCTTTTTCCTTGACTATTGTAACTTGTGCATGTATGTGTGCATGTACAATTATATATAAATACAACCTACTGAGTTTCTTTTTTGCTATTAGCATGTATGTGGTTTCCAGGATGACCACTCTTCATTGAATAACTGATAAGGGGCTCATCTCTGGGAGAGGCTGTTCTCTCTTTCTCTCAGCAGTTGCTAGCAGTTAGTTCTTTGTCTAGGAATGGGACCCCTTGAAAACTTCCTTCTTTCTTGCTAAAAAACTGATATTGCCACTGTCCCCATGGTGCTTGTGCAGTCATTTCTAGGAGACTGCTCCACGGCAGTCTTCTTGGAATTCGGATTCTTAGACCCATTCTGCCTCCTCTTCAGCGGTGCTCCCTAAGATGCAGGGACCATGGTGTAAATTTCTCTGCTGGATTGGGCTCCTCACAATCCGGTGAGCTCTGGGCTTGTGTCCAGCTGTTTTGGTGGTGGTCTCCACCTGCTGTAAAGAGGGTTTTCTCTGTAAAGAGTGGTGATAGCTAGACTTATCTAGGAAAGGTGCCTCATGCACCCATTTCACTTTTTAACTCAGGACCCTGTCCAGGGGTGATGCCACTGACAGTGCCCTGGGCCCTTACACGTCAATCATTGATCTGGAAAAGGCACTACAGACTCTCCTACAGGCCAGGCCAGTGGAAGCTTTCCCCAGTTGATGTTCCCTCCTTCCAAATGACTGTAGTTTGTATCGAATTGATAAAATAATCAACCAGGACAGGATGAGGAGAGGGGATACTTATGTAGGTCAGGTGGGCCTTGAACTTGCTGTATAGCCTAGACTGGCCTTGAACTCCTGATCCATCATCTTACTTCAACCTTCCAGGTGTGAGGTACCACAGATAGGAGCCTCCATCTCTGGCTTTCAGCCTTGCCTTTCTCTTCCTCCTCATGCACTACTGAGCCTTCACAGTTCATTCAGGACTTTCTGCTCGTCTCTCCGCTGTGAAGTATCATCTGTAGTGTCCAGAGTTCAAAGTCTATGTGAAAGACCAGTGGATAAGACACGCCCTGGAGTGACTCCACTCTTGTCCTAGCTTCTGCATCTTGTCCTCCCTGCTCCCCAGCCTTCCCTACCCCTGAGGACACCCTGGTGATCATAACATCCTCATGCAGCGATACCTAGAGCTTCTGAAGGTCCGTTGTCATATGACATGAAATGAGTTGCTTTAATCAACTCAACTGAAACCTTTGAAACTTCTGGATCCCATGGGCCCTGCCCTCAGTCTGCCTCTGATATGACATAACTGTGGATATGTGACATAACTTCAGGCCGAGAGTTCCTTGTGGCAGAAGCCAACTCCCATCACCAGGTTGAATAAAGGACTCTTTTCTGGTTATATATTTAAAGTGGTCCATAAACTACTCCCGTGGGCATTTTATATGTCATAATCTAATCTCAGACCCTTTGTTGGCAGAGTTCCACTGCAGCTTTAGCCTGGCACTAAAACTCCCACTGTCTACCCACTCCCCCCTCAGAGATATTCTACAACCAGGTCTGTGCCCATTCATGGCTGCCCAATTTCACTCTGCTCTTCACCCTCAAGAAGCAAAGCCAAGGGCTCCACGGATCCAGATATGCAGTCTACATGATGGGCTTCTTCGGAATACAACATAAATGTTACAGCAATCTTCTCAGTGAGGCAAAGAGGTCATAATGCACTCATCTATGATAGTGGCATAATGAATCTCACATTTACATAATATTTTTGACAAGATTGGATGACTATTGACAAAAGAGGGGAAAGCAAAGGATGTTGTCATCTTGTCCTACAAAAAAAAAAAAAACAAAGCAAAACAAAACAAGCATCAACAAAAACAAAAATGGAGGAGCAAGAGAGAAGGCTAGTGGGCAAACCATTTGCTGTTGAAGCCTGGGGACTTAAGTTCTAATCCCTGGACTCCACACAAATGCAGGTTCAGTAAGGAATACTTCTAATCCCAATATTCCTTTGGGGAAATTGGAAGGCAAAGATAAGAGTAGCCCCAGAAGCTCTCAGGCCAGCTAGGGGGACATCCAAATCAATGAACAACAATAAAAGAGCCCAGTTCAAGGACCTAGACCAGAGGCTGTTGTCTGACCTTCATATGTGTGCCATATTCATACTTGCACACACACACACACACACACACACACACACACACTTAAAAGTTTTACAGTAAAGATATTGAATGTTAACTGATACAAAAAAAGCAAGGAGTTTGAAAATTATTGGAACGAGGGCTAAGCAGCTATATCTTCTCTTTATCCCATTATTAACTAAGGTCTTGTTTGGTTTGCTTGGTGGAGTCCTCTGATGAGAAGGGGCACAGTCAGTCAGCTAAACTAACAGCAAAATCCTTGTTTGAGTCACACTGTGAAAGTGATCAATACTTCATGCATTTGGATTGGCTTACTTTGGCTGGCAATGGCCAATTGAAAAAGGTCTAGACCAAGACAAAATAAAAATAAAAGTTAAAACAATTCATGTTTTGGAATAGTAGCCACCACTTACCAGCTGTAAGACCAAAGTCACTAAATAAGCTGAAATAATTGGCACTTTCAAATTCTAAAGTTTTATAACTATAATGAAGCAGATTAAGTTGAAGTTGTCAGAGATATGTGACCCAAGTCTTGGGCCTGTAATTCTCAAACTTTGCTCATTTTGTCCTCTATGTAATTCATAACTAGTGGAGAGAAAGCTGCTTGGGAGATGGTGATGGTGTCTGAAGTGGCCAGCAGCAGCAGAATGTAAGAAAACTAGCCGCTACTGTTTCCACAGGATCTGCCCTTGACTCACTACAGTTCTGAGCTTTTAGCCAAGACTACTTATTAGAGACACGTAGACATTACGAAACATCAATGAAATGTGTGGAACTGGGGTAACTGTCAATTGAATAAGTTTTTAGAAGCTGTGGGAAGAAGAACCTTCAGAAATCACTAAGCCTCGATCATATGCCCTTGTCTATAAATGCTAACAAAACCTACAGAAAGCTTTGGTGGAAACCGAAGATATCCTTTACAAAGCATTTAGTACAGTGCCCAGCACGCTAAGTCCAATAAAGAGAAGCCACTTGAACAGCCAAATCTGAATCAACAGTAGAGTGCTGAAGAACACAGGCTAAACTCAAGCTAGACTTGACCTCACGGTCACCAGGATTGTTTACTGTTTATCTAACAAGGTGGCCCAGCAAAATTTAAGGTCATTATTAAACACAGCCCTGATCAGTAAAATAAACCCTTCAACAAGATCCAACTCTTTATGACTTAAAGTCATCTGTAAACACATCACCATTCCAAGACCTCAAATCAAATAACCCAATATACCGTTGTCTTATGAAGACCCAGCTTGAGGAACTTCAGAGAACTGTGGGGTTCAAGGATCAATCACATTATGATCTGCCATTTCCCCATCTAAGTAACTAACTCCTACAAGTGAGTGTCCATACAAATATGTAGCACAGATAACAAAGCAAATGCCTCAAAAAGGCAACACATTTTATGAATTAAACGACCCCCACTTGCTCTACTGAGTAAAGAGGCCTTCTCATTATAAAGTGGGTGCCAGTGCTTTGCCTCAGTTCTAGGCAAACAAGATAGTCCCCTCCCAGAAGCATGTCTAGGAGGATGGAGCCCTCTGTATGACCACCCCAGCAAACCACACGGAAGGAAGACAATAATCCTCATAGAAAGCCCTAGAGGACTTGCAGGAAGACAACAAGGAGTGGGGACTAGGGGAACATGCCCACAAATTCTACCACAGCCAGCAGGGAGACCACTGATCCTAGACAGAAATAATCCCAGGTTTCACAAATAATACTTTGTGAAATTTGATTCATATTTTCAAGCATCATGAAAAGTATATTATCAATTAAAAAACTGGTAAACAAATCTATAAACACCTTTTCTTTTAAGAAAGCCTTTTCTCCTCATTGCCATCTTGTGTGCCTGTAATCTCAGCACTCAGGAGGTTGAAGCCGGAGGACTGCGAATTCAAGACCCAGCTAGGCTATAAGTGAGGCCTTGTCTCAAGCCAAATAGCCTTTTCCAGCCCTGCATAGCCTCCTCTGCCCTACAGAGGCTGCAACGGCACTTGTGTGGCCACTTTGCAGTTACAAGCACTCAAAATCATAGATGATGGTTTCAAATCACTCTCAAAGGCACCAGGATCCTTGAAGATGTCCGAATTGGTGTCTTAAAGACATGAAAAATTAGGCTGGGAATGATCCCAACTCGGGTACAGACAATCCAAACCCTTTCCAGGATGACAAGAGACGCACTAAGAACACAATCAGTCCAACTAAAAGCACGCACGATAACGCAAATACTCAAAGCAAAGGATGTAGTAACAACTACAGTTGGTCACAATATCTGAATCGAGGGAAGAAAGGACTCATTATATCACCAGAAAGAGGACAGCAGACATAAACATTCACAGTACAAAAATAGCATTAGAGTTTGTTTTGATAGTGAGAAGAGGCCAGAGAAGCTATTTCTTCTCATTCCTATGGGCATATTCATGGTTTGAAAGCCTCCATGTGCCCTTTTCTCTCTGTGTTTATGGAAGAGTGACTATGGGTAGTAAGGGAATAAGGGTAAACCCACAATAGGTAGCCACAGGACCTACAGTGACTGTTTTCCGCCAGTGCCCACAGATAACAGCTGCACAAATCTAGCAGTTGGTCAACTTCAGAGGCCACACCCACCAGCAAATTCAGAAGAGTGGCTGACAGAGTGTCACACAGAGACAAACCAGAACAAAACTCCCCCAAAGGAGAATAGGCCAAGCAAACTTGATGGCTCGTTGTCTGTGCAAAAAATCTCTAGCTAATGTCCCCTTTGGTGTATACCTGCTGCCGACCACGAGCAACACATCACAATGGTAGAACAATGTCCATCATAGGCAGGGAGGGCTCCAGATTCTGAGAAAGCACAGTGAGGATTTGAGAACTCCCACTCAACCACAGTAAAAATCGCGTCACCCTTATAATCATAGCCTGGGTTTCACACATGGGTTCTGCAATCTCCTCTGGTCTCCTCATTGAGACCAGATTTGCATGCACAATTTAATCACAGGATGTGGGAGACTGAGGCAGGAGGATTGAGGCTCTAGAGTGAGAGACCCTATTGTTGTTGTTGTTGTTGTTGTTGTGTTATTTTTTAAGTAAGTTTGGATTCTGCAGCCTTATGTAGTCACCCCCACTCATGCAAGTCTGCTAATAGTTCTGCAACTAGGAAGATTTTTACAACCCAGAAATAGTTTCTTCTTAATTACAGCAACCAGGAAGGCAATCTTGAGGAAGGTATAAAATGAAAATTAAGGAAAGGGATATAAATAGAGATGACGAGGGAGCACACAAATGTACGGTGTGAGAAGTCATTTGGATAGGTCTAGTCTGTCACACTAGATTCTAATGTGACAGTTATTGTGATTTTATGATCACAAAAATATCATCTGGGGACCATTGTAATATTTTGTATGCGTGGTTTGTTTGAGAGCATGTTTAAATGTTAAAGGGATGCTATATATCAAGTAAGCAAGTTTCATAGAAAATTAGATGTGATTAAGTAAATAATAAACATTATGTTTCTGGCTACATATTTTGATAATCTTTTGCATTTTTTATTTTTATATTAACTGGGTTAACAGAGTGAAAATATTTAGACCACAAGTCAACACATTTTCTTCTGTAAAATGTCAACCAGTAAAGATCTTAAGACTTGCAGCCCAGTTCCATCTGTCATCGTGACTTGGCTCTTGGGGTATAGCATGCAGAAACCCATAGAAAAGCCCTGTGGGTGAGCACTTGCACTCCAATAGACCACATTTACTCAAAGCAGCACTGGCTAGAATTAGTCCACTGTTTTCCAACCCCTAGACTAAGACCTGGCAATTGTTTTGTATTTAAAAGATCAGCTCAAAATAAACGCCAAGATGAACAAGTCAGGCCTTAGCCAAAATACAAATAATATCAAATATTTCTCCAACCTGAAGAATTTGCTGTATCAGAAAGAAACCCATATTTCTGGTGAGCCCAGTCTGCCACTTCCTGTGGGTCTGGAGCCCTGATTTTCCCTCCATCCCTCTACACTGTGGTTGCAGTGACTCAGCATCCTGTAAAGGTGTCCAAGACATGCTGTGTTTATTTACTTCATACGGGCCAGCCCCGAATTTACATCAATCTAGAATTCATTTTTATCAATTAACCTCGGTAGAAGAAAGGAAGGAAGAATTTTTTTTAAATAGAAAAGGTCATAAAAGAGACCTTTTGAGATGTCCATTTCCCAAGAATTGGGAAATACTCACTTCAATATTCTGAGATATAATACAAGGTAGAAGAGAAAAATCAATCAATCAACACTCTTACAAAGGTAAATTCTATAAGCAATTATCTCTTCTACCATGGATAATCCTATACCCATGCTATGCAGAACAGAAAGAAGTGAGCAGCCGGGCAGTGGTGGCGCACGCTTTTAATTCCAGCACTCAGGAGGCAGAGGGAGGAAGATCTCTCTGAGTTCAAGGCCAGCTTGGTCTACAAGAGCTAGTTCTAGGACAGGCTCCAAAGCTACAGAGAAACCCTGTCTCAAAAAAACAAAAAAGGAAGGAAGGAAGGAAGGAAGGAAGGAAGGAAGGAAGGAAGGAAGGAAGGAAGGAAAGAAGTAAGCAAAATGTTTGTAAATAAATAAACTCCTGGATGTGAGCAATTGGTCTAACTTCGCCATCATGTCTGGTCAATGTGAAGGTCAGTTGGATGTTCTGCTGGTTCTAGCATGCCTAGTCTATCTTGGGCAAATGCAGAGACAGAGTAAGACATGAGCACTAAGTAAAATGTGCAGGACTCAGAAAAACTGACAGCTTGTGTTTCTCTCATATACAGAACAAAGATTAAGAATAAAAAGACAGATTAATAGAAACACTATTTGGGGGAAAGGAGGGAAGCTATTAGGAAAGAGAGAAAGGAGATGAGAGAAGAGGGTGAATTTGGTCGAAGGGCTGCATGTATGGAAATGTCACAATGAACCCCATTTTTGGAGCAATTCGTATGTAATCAGTTAGGGGTGAACACCAAGATCCATAGACTATCCAACATAAGCCCCAGTGCCTGGCACGCAAAACCTCTTCTTAAGTTGTTGTTTGGGGAAGTGAAAGAAACCCCCAAAATAATATAGGCTATTGCCATTGTCAGTGCCATGCAGAACCTGAAGGTAAGACCCCATCACTGAGGCCACCACATACTTTAGACAGAATCTGGAGAAATCTAGTTAGGACTGACCTGGAGGCCTCCTTCTTGATGGCTAGTTCTCATTGCATTAGGAGTTAGGCCAATTGCCAAGGGAGGAAAGCAATCAACAGTCCTTACCAGCTACAAAACCTACAAACCTCACAGTGACCAGAACAGCAATATATCCCCCAAGGGTACAACAGTGGCATTTATGTGGTGGGCAAAACCAACACCCATCTAATTGGATTTAAGGTCTTTTCAATAAGAAAGAATTATTGCCTGGTACCATATACCTAGCTAACGGCACATGGCTCATAAACCCTAGAAGAGAATATGGTTCCACTTTCTTAAACCAATATAATTTCTAACTGTAGCATGTCCTATGCCCACAAATAAGCGTAGCTCTCACCCCTCATCCTTGTGACAGACAGAGATCATTTAAAATGACACAAGAGCTACAGAGAACAACTGACCATGGGGTGCCTAGAACCAATTGATATATCTAGAACATAAGCCCTACTCTCAGGGAGCATCATGGAAGCAGGGGTAGAAAGATCTTAGGAGTCAGAGGAACAGGGGGTCTACTGTGAGTTGTTTCTTCTAGGTATGACAGGGAAGCTGAACCCATGAGATCTGAACAGTACGCACTCTTAAAACAAGGCTTGCACAATGACATCATCTGTTGACTCGTTCACATGAATAGGGGAAATGTCATAAGATTTCCTTAAATGAAATGCTGTGGCATTTAGTGGCTTCTGAAAGAGGGAGACTCTGTCTTCACCAGGTATTAGACCCCCGTGGGTTATCCAATCCTAAGAAGTCAACTCTAAACACATATACATAGGAATAACACCAAACGGACTCATCAGGCTGTGTGTGTGTGTGTATATATATATGTGTGTGTGTGTGTGTGTGTGTGTGCATAAATGTACATATATTATATATACATCATATATACCTATGTATAAATGTGTAGTAATAATTCAAGAAAGCAGGTCATGAATTTGAGAGGGAGTTGGAGGACCTGGGAAGAGTTGGAGGGGAAAGAGAGAGGAGTGGAAATGATGTAAATACAATGCACACGTATGAGATTTCCGAAGCAATTTAAATATTTATACAGAGAAAAAAGAGAGGGTAATAATAGGAAAAAATTTACCACACAGTACTGATTGAACCCTCTGAAAGAAGAGCAGAAAGTAAGGGAAGCAAGAAGAGAGAGCTGGAGACTGAAGGGTGGGCATCTGGGCAGCTCAACGAAGTGGGCAGGGCAGGGACACCACAGAGCTAAGGGTATCCAGTAGAATCCTGTTTTGGCCGGAAGTTATCTGCTTCTGCACCAGCTGCCTCACAGAGGAATAGGGAGAGAGAGCATTTCAAGTAGTTCTTTGGCTTCTAGGTTTTAAATCTCAGACATTTCAGGCAAGCCACACTGGTCGGCACAGTCTTATTGTCCATTCATAAACTCCTATCAGAAATCTTCAGGCAGTCCTAGAAGAGCAAGCACCCAAAACTGAGGACACCCCAAAGTTGCAGGATCTGGATGCTGCCCATTAACTACCCTCACAAGCATGCTTTCTTGACAACACTTAGTGGCACACCCCAAGAGGGTCATAGAAACCAAGGCAATTCCTCCTTCTAAGATGAGGAGGCCAGGCCCCCTTCCATCACCACACTTTGTACTTCTTTTCTGAATGAACTCGGTGAGATTCTTCCTCTTGGATGCAAGAAGACATTGTCTTCTTCCCATTCAGTTGTAGGGATGGACTGAAAGCCTTCCACGTATGTGACTGTTTCCCTCTTCACTAAGTTGACAGATGTAGACATTGAAAATTACACATAGAAAGGACATCTCTATGTACTATGCCATTCAAGAGTACAAATCCTCTCCATCATCTTTCGAGATCTCCCACTTAGACGCTAAGCTTTCAGTAAATATTTATATCTGGTTTGTAAACCAAAGCTGGCATTTCTTTTGTTTCCATACCTAGTTCTGAGAGGCTTCTCCCCACTACTGACCCAAAGAAAGGGATAAAGTATGTCTAAAAATAGTTGTGTACTTTATAGAAATGTAGTTATAAAACAAACAACATGCACAGCAATTATGTCATACTTTACATCGTGAAATTCAGTAATGAGGTACAAATAAAACATTGCAAAATTTTTCAGAAAACAGACACTATTTCTAGACAGGACAGTCAGGGGAGCATCGTATCGAACAGATAGCGTTTAACCTAGGTCTTGAAATAGGAATCAAGTTTGTACACACGGATGGCGAAATGAATGCTATCGGTAGGCCAAATCATGTTGGGCCCAAAAGCATGGCACCAAGAAAACCCAATCTTGTTAAAAACTAAATGAAATAACATAACAACAAAACAAAAACAAACAGGAAAACCCCACAAGCCAACTCAGGGCATGACAATTTTTAGAGCATTAAGATGGAGCAACAAACCAGCGGTTTGGTCTCTAAACTTTAAATTTCACACACTGTTGTCAAGTTAATTGTGGTGGATCCACCGTTCTTGACATTTGTTCCTAAGGGTCATTCATGGCAGAATTTCTCCAAAGCACAGACTTAAAGATGGTCTCCTGGCTCTAAAGATCTTTCTGCCTCAAGGGAAAATTTTATTAGCATGTGAGACGTACATTAGAACCCACGAAGTGTAGTTGCTACATGACAGGCAGGGTGTTTAAAAATAAGTGTAAGAGGTGTCATCAGTTCAGGTGGTGCTCTGACACCACATCACTGCTCTGTGACTAAGAACGCGCCCATTCTCGCCGTACACCGCTCCATTAGTGATTTTAATTGCATGCTCAGCTTTATAATTTATTGCTGTCATTTAGGTTCGTGTACTGTACTAATATTTATTCCGCATACTATATAACACCCTATTAAGTTTATTGCCCGCTTTTTATAAACTTTCGCATTCAACTTGAAGAACCAACTCACACGTCTATTAAAGGTCGTTGAGCACAGGTCCCCAGTGTGTGCAACAATGTTTAACTGAATCTTTGGAAGGAAAAGGGACTTTATTTTTCTCTAATCAGAATAGACAGATGATGACGATAAAGATAGATATATGATAGATAAATGCATAGATAGATAGATAGATAGATAGATAGATAGATAGATAGATAGATAGATACATAGATACATAGATACTAGATATGCTTATTTCCTATTGTTTAACAGTTATACTCTGATACTTATTCAATTCAGATAAAACCATAATATACTTGGTCATCTTTATGTCCTCCACAGAATCTTCAGTGGTATGTTGGCTAATTGTCTTCAATTTGACTGGATTTGGAACCACCAAAACCACGTACTTCTAACTACCTAAGTGTTTCCAGAGAGGTGGAAATGAAAAGGGAAGCCCATCCTGAATGTGGGTGGCACCACCCACGGCTTGGATCTGTACCGAATAAACATGGACAAGGGACAAAGGAGGGGAGGAGCAGATTTTCCTCTCTCTCCGTCCTTGACAGTCTCAAGTTCCCAGCACTGTGTCTTTCCCACCGCGATGGACAGCACTCTCAAACCCTGAACCAAAATAAAACTGTCCATCCTTAGGCTGGTTTTGTTAGAGATTTTTATCATAGCAATAAGGAAAGTAACTGACCAGCTGACAAGTGGGGCCAGAATATGTCCCCTGTTTTAACTCATACCTAATAAGTGGAGGCTGCTCTGTTTTCAGTGTCTAACACATGTCAGATAGTAAAGTTTTCCGGAGGAAGCAAAGATGTCATACAATAAGATTGGCTATCTAGACACCTGTATCCTGTTGGATCACTGGTAAACCCACAGTAAGCCACGGAGGTGGCTGGCTCAAATCCAGAAGAATGACGTAGCAAGGCAAACTTCTCATTTCTCCTGGCCTTTCCTCTCTATTTCCCTAATCCTTTGACTCTTCTTTCTAAGTCAAAATCTTTTATGTTCGACACTTGCTACGATCTGCATTTCAAGAGTGTGGAAGCAATTTCTGAAATGCTTGCCTTTCTCCTTCCCTTGATGTTTTGCAATTCAAAAACAAAAACAAAAAATCCAAAACATGAATACATGAGCCCATCAACCTTATTTTCTCCACTAACCCAAAATTTAATGGGAATTTTGTCTTTTATGGGTCAGTGATAATCACTGACAATGTGAACATTCCTTAGATGATTGTTGTCTTTTTTTAAAAACAGGTATAATTATTTTGAGGTGCTGGTACAGTGATTCTTTCTCTATGATTGAGTGGATCCACCCGAATCACTGTCTCTCTCTCTCCTACCTGATTCATTTCATAAACTCAAGGTCCAATGGCAAGTGGGTTGATTCCCGTGAGTCCACAGGAGCAGTGAGACAGTGGAGCATCCTGGGTTCCAATGTCAAGTACACCCCTCTCTTCCTCAGCCTCCTGTGCTTCTGAACCCTGAGCTGTGAAAATAAGGTGACAATATACACACCCAGGTCAGGACAAATAAAAACTATGTATTCATAAATGTCTGACATAAAGAATGTATTTGGTAAGTGCTTGGTTTAATTTCTGAGTTGTTTCATTTCTTTTCCTTATTTTCACTAAACACCCTTTAAAAATGGCCAAGAATAACCTGTCACAGTATCACACAGGACGGTGTTCCTAGGAAGCTTGTCACTCCTCAGTGCCGTCTGGGTCCGGCACGCAAGTCAGTTGGGGAGAGCAGGGACAGTCACCACAGGTGTGGGCCCTCTCAGAATGCAACTGAAGCATGAGGCCTGTCTATTGCAATTGTGTATTTTGTGAGGTAAGTTTTACTTTTTAGAATAAAAAGCCCCAAATCTAAATAATCAAAATTACTATGATTTCTTCAAAATGTTGGAGTGTGTTATGGTTTGTCTTTGTTCTCTTTCTTTTTTTATTTTTTTTAATTTTTTCTATTTTTATTTTTTGCCTGTGTGCATGTGTGTGCACCACATGCTTGGTATCTAGGGAGGTTAGAAGATAATGTCAGAACCCTGAAACTGTAATTATAGCTGGTTATAAGCTGCCACATGGGTACTAGGAACTGAACCCCTGTCCTCGGGAAGAGCATTAAATACTCCTGAATAAGGACCTTGACTGGATTGTTTTGAAGGTCAGTTAAAGAATTAAAGGGCTGGACTGTTCTTGAGCACAGCAGGTAGCAACAGAAAAATCTCCAATACTTCAGATGGCAGCAGACAGAATCCACAGCTGAAGAAATGTGTTTACCAAGACGGGGAAGGAAGAGCACACACATGCAGCAGACAGACAGACAAACCCTTCACCAAGCAGACTCTGGAAGCTGAAATAGCCAGTTGCTTCTCAAGGACTGAGCTTGTTTTGTTTTGTTTTGTTTTGTTTTGTTTAAGTGTCTGGAGAATTTTCTTCGCCTAATTTCGGGTTCGTCAGTTCTAAGACCGACTGACAGAATGGTTGATTGGCCCGGAACCATTGAGTAACAGTCGTGATCCAACCTTGACCTGGTTGAGTCAGTCCAGCCAGGAGCCTGCTGGTAGGACACAAAAGCCCACATGATCTTTGTTTCAAGCTGCCAGGTTTTGTCTCATGTCAGTAGGGTGAGGAAGAAACTGGCCCTCTTGGGAGTTCACCACCCTTATTACCTAGCTCACGTCCATCTTCTATCTGTCCATGTGCCTGCCAGGAGTCTGTGTCACCCTTTAGTTCTCACACTCAGCCACTCAGCCACCTCTCTGGACAGATGACCTTTTCTTGCTTTTCTTCTTACTTCCTGTTTTAAAAGCTAAACAGTGGTGCTAGAAGAAATGGAATCATTAGCACTGATAAATGACCCCATTTCATTTGTTAGTGAACACAAATTTGAGTGAGCAGAGAGGTGAGTTTGACAGTGTAGTACATATTAATATATTAATGTCTGCACTCTTAAAAAACTCACCCAAAATATAAACACATTCCTTCTTACCAAGAGCCTTATAAAGACTACATTAATTCTTGTATTTTAACTCAATGTATGAATGTTCTACATAGAAGGTAAGGTTAACTTTTTATATCATATGCTGAACACAGAATTAGAGACACAAGAGCCAGGTCCGGAGAATATTTCAAACCCAAATACATTGCTACCTATAAACATGGAAGTTTCTAGCAAATGTCACATACACAAATGTAGTTCACCTGGGACATAAATTCTCATTTTGTACTTTGAAGTTCACCTGAAGTGGCAGAGAGAAACAACTTTCGGTCTAAGAAATCAGTAGACCAAACTGATTAGACCAAAGATTGGTAGTCCCACCTTGCCTCTGAAGCAAAGAAAAGGCAATTAAATGATTTGGCAAGAATAAGCAGCTATTAAAATCTTCAAAATGAGCCCTTCTTAATGTTTGTTTTGGTTGTGTTTTCTTCCCCCATCACTGTTGTCTAGAAAGAAAGCCATTTTTTTTAAAATAAAAAAGATGCTCAGGAAGATGAGAACCAGACCTCATCACAATAAAACACAATACCTTCAAAGAAGAACTCTCCCACACACCTAACCAAACAGGGTTCATTGTCCCAGGGGGTGGGGCAATCTGAGATTGCAAAGCAAAACTTGTATCCTCAAGGTCAGTGAACCCCAGGCACTTGCATAGTTAATGACTTGTTTTTACAACATGCTCTTGCTTTGCCTTTTATCACCAAGACCATGGTCATTTTGACATTTCCATATTTGATGCTACCCTGGCAGGTAGTGTTTTCAGACAGAATAGCTAAAGAAGAATTTCAGAATAGAAGTGCTACCACAATGAAGCTTTTAAATATACTTTCAACTATTGTTTGATCTTTTTTGCAAGGGAAACTTCTTAGGAACTCTAAAATATTCTTTCATCTCTTGCTCCTTAGGTGACCCACTTATTTTATTTCTGCCTTCATCATGCATATCTATTGCCAAAAATGTGTGCTTTATTTGTTTTACCAGATCCCTCAGTATTTCATTGTCAAGTGGAGTTCATATTCCCCTTCATTTATATGGTGTTAGAAAAGGCTCATTTGCATGTTTAGCTTGACTGGTAATTAGGCCTATTAGCAGCACTACACCCAAGGAAGTTCACAGTAAAATAGGCTTTGAGCTCCAGGGTAACATTAAAAGATGAAATCTAGTAGGTTTGCTTCACAACTGTCTCTTTGCATCTTAGAGTCTTCTGTTGAGCCTTTTCCATTAGGTGTTCTTCCACAGAAAAGGAATAGCGACAAATGGGCACCCCACTGCTTTTTGCTAATACCGCAGTGACAGAAATTAGCCATTTGGAGGTGTGTGCTTGAAGCACATCATCCCAGCTCCTTTTGAAAGTTCCCTTCATATCCTTGACTCTTTGCTCAGAAATGTCCTTCTAGAAACTATAGATATGGCTTCTGGGTCCACATCTCTAACCTGTGCTAGACTAGAAATCAGGTTATCAAACCAAAGGAAGAAGTTGTATAAGAACTCCATTTTGTTTCTTCATGTCATTTGGCTGATTGTGACATGATGGGCCAGGCCTGCTTGTTTGTGTTTTCTGTCCTGCCAGGTTCCCACAGCTGTTTAGTCCCAGAGAAAAATCACACAAAGATCTCTGTAAGTTATAAAGCTGATTGGCCCATTAGCCCTAGCCTCTCACTGGCTAACTCTCACATTTTGTTAACCCATTTTTCTGATCTATATTAGTCATGTGGCTCAGTACCTTTTATCAGTGGGGCAGATCACATCCTGCTGCTTTGGTGATCTGAGCAGGAGTGGGAGGAATCAACTTCCTCCTTCCCAGAATTCTCCTGTTCTCATTACATTATTTCTACTTCCTGTCTTATTTTCCCACCTATATTTCCTACCTGGCCAATCAGCGTTTATTTATAACATGATTGACAGAATATAGACAATTCTCCTGCACCAGCTGATTCTATGCATCATGACCCTACTTGACTATGAACAAGACTCCAGAGTACTGGGCAGATTCTTTTGCCAAGGTAACAAAGCGATTTTTACTCTTCAGGAAATTCTAGAAGGGAAAAACAGGGACCACACACTGCTTCTAGATAGGATTAGATGGCAACGCTCCCAAGATTTAATGCAGAATGTATAGGCTTTGGAAATTTACTTGCAGAAATATTTTACTAAGGATTAGAGGAGATGTCTAATAAAGGAGAATATGGTACATTTAAAAAGAATCTCTGGTTTTCTTACATTTTTGGCTAATCAGCTTGTTCTCACATGGCAGTATAAATAAACTGATTCTGGGATTCTCCAGGAAGATCCTACTGTTAAGGTATTTCCTGTGTGGTAGTTTGAATGTAATTGACCCTATAAGCTCAAAGGGGGTGGCACTATTAGGAGATGTGCTTTGTTGGACTAGGTATGACCTTGTATGTCACTATGCAGGTGGGCTTTGAAGATTCATATATGCTCAAGTCATACCCAGTATCTCAGACAACTTCCTGTTGCCTTGGAATCAAGATGTAGAATTCTCAGCTTCTTTTCCAGCACCATGTCTGCTGATCCCTGATGATAATGAACTGAACCACTGAGCTGGAAGCCGATCCCAAGTAAAAGTTTTCCTTTGTAAGAGTTGCTATGGTCATTGAGTCTCTTCACAATGGTAGAAACCTTAATTAAAATACCGTAATATTTTTGTTTAATGTTTGTTTATTCTCTAACACATTTACACTTACCTTTCTGTCTGTCTGTCTATCTATTATTTATATTGGTTTATGTGTGTGTACTACTACATATATGTAGAGGCTAAATAATATTCTGTGTGTGTGCGTGCACATGTCACTGCACATATGTGGTGGCTGGATAGTATTACTGTGTGTCCTGCCTCCTTGTGTCATTCATTCATTTTTTGTTTTCTTGATCTACTTTTTATGTTTTCCATGTAGTTCATCTTAAGAAGTGATAACAAAACATAAAATATGGGTGCTGGAGAGATAAGTCAGTGAGGGCCTAAGTTCAAATCCCCAGAGTGCACATAAAAGGCAGGTATGGTAGGATACACCTCTAAGTCCAGTGCCGGGGAGTAGAGACCAACTAGGACCTTGCTAGTCTAGGCAAGATAGCAAGCTCCATGATCAGCAAAACTTTGTTGCAAAATCTAAGGCAGAGAGCTATAAAGGAAGACACTTGAAGTTGACCTTGGTCCTTATGGTCACACACACATTGGTGAGTGTGCCACAGGCACACATATGTATTCAACAGTCACACCCCCCCCACACACATACACACACACACGCACACACAGAGATGTATTTGATAAACAAAGTTAAAGAAAAATTCAGCTACTAAATTATTATGCTTACTAAGCAATGGGTTTTACTTTACCTTTTTAATATAAAATATTTGATATAAGAAAGGCCATGACTAACCATCAGCTGACACATTACTTACTTATAGAGACTCATTTAATATCTATAACAGTTTGCCGGGCGATGATGGCGCACGCCTTTAATCCCAGCACTCTGGAGGCAGAGGCAGGTGGATCTCTGTGAGTTCGAGACCAGCCTGGTCTATAGAACTAGTTTCAGGACAGGCTCCAAAGCTACAGAGAAACCCTGTCTCGAAAAAGCAAAAAAAAATAAAAATAAAAATCTATAACAGTTTGTTTAGACTTTTTTACATGTTAAGAGGGTTTTCAGTTCCCATTGTTCCTATCCTAGATCTCAGGGAACCAGATGCCCAGCTTAGATAGAGCTGATTCAGTCAAAACTCCCTCCACTTCCTACCTTAGAAACAGGGTCCCAGGGCCGTGAGTGTCAGAGCTGAAAGGAGCTGTACCTCTATTTCCTGGTCCTGTGTTCATCACAACACAATGATACTCTTGGCCTTTTTCACACAAGCACTTAATAAACCACAGTGGTGGCTGTGACAATGATGACATTAAAATGTTTATAGAAAGGCTAATGTAATTAAGTATTCCTATTTTAAAGGGATTAATTTGTATTAGCCAAGCTATCACAATCAGTGGTGTCACATGATACAGATCAAATCATGCTCTTAGAGATTTCATTATTCTAATCGGTAACGAATTGGCTTTTATGACATTTAAAGTTGATTTGCTGTGTTAAGGAACCACTGATATCTTTAAGTCTCCCATAATTCCATGTGGATAGAAATTAATAACTTGTGGTGAGGAGGACCTAATTAGTCTAGTTAAAGACGTGTTGGTCCTACTTGCTAATGCCAGGACAGTGAAGCAGAACAGTGATTGACAGATGTCTCACACCACACCCCGACTTTGCAATTTATTATTAGCTTAGTATGTCTCAGTGTGAACCAAATGAGGACTGTCCAGATACTACAAAATAACAGGTTGCAATGATTATAGGCTTCAATGTCTTGTCTCGAGAATTAAAATACCACAAGGAAAGTAAACTTTGCCTTATAGTCTTTCTTGGGTAAGACTTTATTTTTGAAATAAAGTAATTAATAAGTTAATTATGCAACGTGCCAGGAAGACCCACAGAAAATAAAACTCTGTGCTGATATTTACATTTATAAAAGGTAAAAGAATGTGAAAAGTCTAAGATAATATGATCAAGCCCTGGTGGACACAGTCGCCGGTGACAGCAGTGTTGGCTCAGCACTCTGAAAACTGTCATATCTGTAAGGAAACGCTATCAGACCCAAGTAAGACAATTCAGGGCCATCGCAGCTGGTGTATGATATCGGGAAGCAGCCAGGGGGATAAAGATGCCAGAGATGGGCTGGAGAGACTTCTTAGCAGTTAAAAGCACCTGTGGTTCATCACGAAGACCCAGGTTTGATTCCCAGTACATGCATGGTGACTCACAATCATCTGTAAGGCGACATCCATGGGACCAGACACCCTTTTCCAGGCACACACTTACATATAGGCAAAACACTCACACACAGAGAATAATAATTTTTAAAAAAGTCTTGAGGGATGCCATTCTCTGTCTTTTGCTGAAGAAACTGTTGAGAAACCACAGCTACTTGGAGCTACCTGGAAGAAGAGGCAGCATTTAGGAGTGTTGCTAGAACTGGGCCTAGAGCATCTATACCCAAAGGCCACCCACGCTGCCATGTGTGGATTCAGTGACACTGACAGAGTCTCTTTAATTCGCTGAGCACTGCTTTCTTAATGAAATGACAAGACACTAGCAGTTACCAGATGACGAAGGCCTGGGGCTTGTGGGGGCATTGTCTCAGTTAGGTGAAGTCCCAGGGTTTCCTGACAGGATCTGCCTTCCCATGTCCTTTCAAATACCATTGCTGTTGCCGGAGTGTGTTGAAATCACCAACTAACACAGGCTCAGAAAAACCAATGTGACATCACAGAGCTGGCTGGAAAAAGATTTGCAGTAGAGGAATTCTAGAAAGCCCGTGTGATCCTGAGACATATAAAGATCTACCACCACCACCATCACCATTGCTGTCACCACTATGGGAAGGTTCTGCTGGTTAGGTGCAGAGGTGGAAACTGTGCCAAGATCCAGTCAAGGCACAGGGATGGCTCCAATAGCCAGGCAGTACCAGAAGTGTAGCCCAGAGTGAAGAAACCTTTGAAAAGGGGGCTGGGGTGATGGTTCAGTTAGTTGAGTGCAAACTAAATCATGAAACACGCATGTGTGTACACACACATATAAATAGCATGCATAAACACCATGCATGAGTACTCACACTCATGAACATGCACACACATGGAAACCATGCATGTAAGCACCCATAAACACATACATGAGCACATAAACCAAGCATGTAAGCATGTGAGCATATGTACGCACACAAGCATATGATGTGGGAGTGTCATATCAATCTGTTGATTTCATTGGTTAAGTAATAAAGAAACTGCTTGGCCCTCACAGGTTAAAACATAGGTGGGTGGAGTAAACAGAACAGAATGCTGGGAGGAAGAGGAAGTGAGCTCAGACTCAACAGCTCTGCTCTCCGGAGGAGAGGCCATGCTCCCCTCTCCCGGGCAGACGTGATTCAGCTCTGACCCAGGATGGACGTAGGCTAGAATCTTCCCAGTAAGCGCACCTTGGGGTGCTACACACATAATTAGAAATGAGCTAGTCCAGGTGCAAGAGTTAGCTGAGAAGAGGCTAGATATAATGGGCCAAGCAGTGTTTAAAAGAATACAGTTTGTGTGTTGTTATTTTGGGTAAAGCTAGCCGGTGGCGGTAGCTGGGTGGCAGAATGCAACCCGCAGCTCCTACAACAGAATGGCGCCCAACGTGGGGCTCGAACCCACAACCCTGAGATTAAGAGTCGCATGCTCTACCGACTGAATATCTGCACACCTGAGCATGTACACATATGAGCACAGCATACCATATGAACATATATGAACACATGCATGAGTACATGCACAGATGAGCATATACTCTCATGGGCATAGCATACTCATGTGACCATACCTGAACAGACACAAGAGCATAACACACACAAAGAAAACATAAGATCAATTTTTTTAAAGTTTTTTAATTTTTTGGCTTTATTTAATTATTTTAAGTGTATGAGTGATGTGGAATTCCCTTCTATATGCTGTTAATATCATTGGTTAATAAAGAAATTGGCTTAGCCTGATAGGGTAGAACAGAGCTAGGCAGGGAAAACTAAACTGAATGCTGGGAGAAAGAAGGGCAGAGTCAGAGAGAAGCCATGTAGCTGGAGACAGACACCAGAACTTAACCAGGTAAGCCACAGCCTCATGGCAATACACAGATTACTAGAAATGGGTTAAATCAGTATGCAAGAGATAATCTATAAGAAGTTAGAGGTAATGGGCCAAGTAGTGATTTAATTAATACAGTTTCTGTGTGGCTATTTTGGGAGTCTGGACAGCCAGGAACAAACAAGCGGCCTTCCTACTACATATGAGTATTTTACTTACTTTATGTATGTGTACCATGTGCATGCCTGATGCCTATACTCTAGGACTGGAGTTACAGAAGGTTGAGAGATGCTATTTGGGTGCTCAGAATCAAACCTGGGTCCTCTGCAAGAGCAACAAGTGCTATAAACCTTAGAGTCAGCTCTCCAGCCCCTCAACTTCTCTATAAGTTTAACTTGGCAAAATATATAAGTAATTCTTGTTAAGTAGTAAACAATGTAAAACTAAACAAAGCGCAGTGTTTCCTGCCCACATCCAGGCCACACCATGCCACTTCTTACCATTGGTGGAACCACAGTTTTCTCACAGAACTTCTTACATGAAGAATATTTTATTTATACTTATGTCTTACATACATGCATCTCCATAGAATTCCTTAAAATATATAAACAAAACCACACACATTTAAGTTTGCTCTATTTATTAACACATCTGGGAAATTCTTTTCTTGTTCCAATTAAATATCTGTTGCCATTTTGTGAACTGTTAAGGAGTGTTGTCCTATTAATTTCTACCGCTGTCATGATTAGCATGACCAAAAGCAACTTGGGGATGGAAGGGTTTATTTCATCTTCCAACTTACAGTTCCCTACAACAGGAAGTCAGGGCAGGAATTGAATCAGGGGCCATGAAGGAGGGTCTCTTCTTGGCTTGCTGTTGAAGATAGAAGTTCTAATTTTCTGCTCCTGCTACCTTGCCTGGTCTCTGCTGTCACATCTGCCATCATGCTGGTTGGACTTTAACCCCTCCAGAACCATAAGCCAGACTAAACTCTCCCTTCTCTAAGATGCCTTGGTCTTGGCATTCTGTCACAGCGACAGGAAAGTCACTAATACAGATATTTATAACAACAGGTGACTGCTGCTCTTGTCCATATAAAATCATTACTTAGAAAAAGACGAATTTTCAGTAGATGAAATCAATCAACTAAGCATATATTCATTCAGTTAGTCATTTTTATTAATTTTAGGGAATTCATATATATATGAATATATGTATATATATATATATATATATACACAAAATACTTTGTGGTTATATTCCTCCTGTTACTCTCTGCTATCCCCTTTTCTTTCTCTGAAACCATTTTCTTTCCACCCAGTCCCCCAGTGACTACACCATTAGAGAAAATGAAATCCCCTCCTTCAGCAACCCTCGACAGTCTTTAGGTCCTTGGGAAGGAATGGAGCCCAATGGACATTTCCTCTGTCCGTGATGCAAATTGGGAAGGCCCAATCTACTGGTGTCCACAACTGATGTGTGTTCAGAGCTGTGAAAGCCGCGTGACACCTGGATAGTAGCATTTCATGACACTTCCCCTCTTTCTCCTCTTAAGTTCTCCTCACCCTCTCTCTCATCGTCAGTGCTCTCTGGACCTTGGGATGGACACTGATAGAGATGTGGTGTGAGAAGATTTCTATGGCAGTCCATACACACCTGTTGCACTGTTTCTGAAAGGACCTTCTCATGTTACATTTTTATGTGTGTATTAACGTTTCCGATTTTTCATTGCCTTCACCCATAAGCCTCATTGTATGAGCTTCTTTATATACAAGGATTTTCCCACAAGGCTGCTGTGAGGGAAAGAGAATGTAAAAATGAGGATGGTGAATGTATCCACTTTTAGAACCAGGTGCATTTCTGTGCCCACCAATCAACAATCATCATTACTATGGCGTTGATAAGGGACATCTTGATTTTTTTTTTAATTTTACGTTATACATTCGAGTGTTTTGCCTGCAGATATGTCAAGGCCGTTTGTATACCTGGCGTCCAAGGAGACCAGAAGAAGCATCCAATTCATTGGCACTGAGTTTCCTGTGAGCCTCAGTGTGGATGCTGGGAATCAAACTGGGTCTGGTAGGGGAGCAGCCGGTGCTCTTAACCACTGTGCACCACTCCAAGCCCTGCGTCTTGATATTTTTCTTGCATATCTACCACCAAAAGAACTGACCCCTTCATCTGTCGTAGCTCGGTTATGCTTGTGTCCAAGAAGCACTATGGAAATCAGAGACTAGGTTTATGTTTATAATTAGCATTGAAGATTCTCGTCTACTAGATCAACTTTTTCTGGACAACATCATCCTAATTTAATCAATTTAATTCTGCCCCACTCCAGAGTTACTATGAATGTTTGGGAAAAAATGGTGGATGAAAACGAGTATTTAAGACTCTAAATTTTCTGGAATTATATTTAGTTACTGAAAGATTCTCTGAGAGTTTTGTTTCGCAAAAGATGGCTGAGGTGGAAAGCTAGTCAGTCACTTCCTGCCCTGCTTCAGTGCTTCCTCTGAGGAACCCGAGACAGGGGAGCAGACAGACACTGCTTACTTAGTTCCAGTCCTGTCTGTCAGCCTCATCTGCTGACACTCGAGAAGGCTCACGCCTTCGGAGACCCCTCCCTCGGTTTGTGGTTTCACAGAGGTGGGTTGGGTGGAGGTTCCCACTTCTTCTCTGCTTCATCCATCAGCAACGATGCCATCTGGCCACCGGGGACCAGCGAGGCATGAAATGCCTAGAAAAGCAGCTGTCTTCCCTTTACCTGGGTCAGAATTCCTAATTCAGCAGCGGATTTGCCTTCAGCTATACGTGAAATTTCATGCTTCTAAAACCCACACAGTACCGACTCCTCTCTATCATACTTACCACTCCCATAGCTCCAACTCCTCCCTTACACAGACTTGTGCTTCTATTAAACAAGGATAAGAGTCCCCTTGGCCATTGACTGTTTTCTAAAGGATCGAATGTGGTAATTCAAATGTGCCTTTAGAAGACACCTTACCAACCCAGACCCAGAAAGACAAATATAATATGTACTCACTCATAAGTGGCTTTTAGACATAAAGCAAAGAAAAACCAGCCTACAGTCTATAACCGTAGAGAACCTAGACAACAAAGAGGACTCTAAGAGAGACTTACATGGATCTACATAGAAAGGAGAAAAAGACAAGATCTCCTGAGAAAATTGGGAGGGTGGGGGTCATAGGAGAGGGTAGAAAGGGAGGGGGGAGGAAGGGAAGGGACCAGAAAAAAATGTATAGTGTAATAAAAACAATAAAAAGAAGAAGACATATTACATGTTGATTTTTCAATGTGAGATAACACTAAATTGCCTGTTCAGTCTCCTGTCCTGAAGTGAGTTTCTAAGAGTCAACACGAACAACTTTCTATCACCCTGCTATCTGTCACCTTCCTGGGTGTGGGGGGCAGTGTGAGGATTCTAGTGCTACTCACCCTCAAACTTTGTCAAACTCTATATCCATATAATTGGCTCTCTCAGATGTCAGCACCTCCATACAGAATGAGAGAAGTCATGTTGACATTGGATCCTGATGTCCTATACAACTCACAATTCCACTGTCTTCATACTGGCTAATCTCCACCCATTGCCCAATGTCTATCACCAATTGTTTCCATATGCAGGAGACTCATGCCTCCCTCCTCCCAAGACAACTTTGGTGTCTCTCCTCTCAACAGAGACATTCATGGGTTTATGACAACCACTAAAACTGTGTCTCCTCTACTTTTCAGTATTCTTCCAATTTCTTTGGGATTGTTTTGGGTGCATATTTAACATTTATAGTCCTGAAGTCAGAAGGAGTCTCCAAAAGCAAACATAATAGGCGTTAGGGCATGCTGACTTTGTAGTTTCATTCTGAACAGGGTTAGCTGAACCAAACTCTACATTCTGTGGTGTAATCAAGTCACTTTCCCTGATGTTTTCTGTCATATTGCCAAGAAGACCAATGTTATAACTTTTAAACAACACTGTATCTACTGGTGAATGTTACCAATTCAACCTATCCATCACCAGCTCCTGTAATGGTAAGAGTTCTGAGATCCAGATGGGAAGGGATCACTGTAAATCCTGGGAGTACGATAAATCAATATAAGACACAATAGAAGATGGAATTTTCCCTGGATACACGGAACACAAGTCCATCAGGTCACAAGGGGAACGTGGAGTCATTCTATCTGTGAACACAAGGTTTTGGGCTCCACATCCCTTCCACTCAGCTGCCAAGTTACCACAGTGCTGTAGAGAGTGGAGAGTGGCATTCTGTAGGCAAAGTCAATAGGAAAATCAATGTTAGGCAGTGCTCTCAACAGGAAGCAAATCACCCGTGCTCTGTGCTCCGCAGACTTCACTGTGTGGGGCTGGTTCACAGGTTAGGAATTCACAGGACTCAGGAACACTTAAGTTCAGTTCACAGCACCTAGAGCAGGCGGCTCACCTCCTGCCACTCCAGCACCAGGGGAATCTGATACCAGGCCTCTGAAGGCATCTGCTTATTATGCTAATAAGCCATGCATACAAATATACCAACAATTAAAAATAAAATTAAATCTTAAATAAAAAAACAAGCCCCTCTGCTACAAGGAGAGAGGGCCCCTTCTTTATCCCTGCCACCCAGCTAGCTTAGCCCCCTAAATAACCACACAAAAACTGCATTCATTAAAACACTGCTTGGCCTATTAGTTCTAATTTCTGTTACAATTATTAATTATTGGTTGATTCTTACATCTTAATTTAACCCATTTATATTAATCTGTGTATCTCCACGTGACTGTGGCTTAGCAGCAAGTTTCTAACCAGCGTCTGTCTCAGGCAAAAGATCCCTGGTGTCTCTCACTCTGTCCTTCTTCCCAGCATTCAGTTCTGTCTTCTCCACCTCCCTAAGTTCTGCCCTATCAGGCCCCAAAGCAGCTTCTTTGTTCATTAACCAATGAAAGCAACACATGAACAGAAGAACCTCCTACACCACCCCTTGACTATGTGGAAAACCCCCTTGGGTGGCATTTGTGAGGTTGCTGATGTGGGGGGCTGACGGCCCATCACCCACAATCGGAGCAGCAGAGGTTAGAGCGTACCTCCCACTGCTGAGAAAAATGCTGACTAAGGCAGAAGAAAAATTGTCAAGAGTTCAGACTGAAGTGAGATGGAAGACGACAGAGCCATTTAGTCAGTACCACTAACAAGTAGAGCATCCGTTGCCTCTCACACAGAGGAAACAAAGCCCGTTATACAGCTAGCAGAGATGTACTTAGGGTCTAAAAGCTACCTTAAATAATATAAAAGTAGGGGGAGACCACTTGGGAAGAGAGAGAACAGAGGCAGGGAAGGCAGCCAAAGGACTAATGGGGCTACAAACGTGGTCAAAGGATATTTGTATGACAATATCATAATGAAACACATCATTTTGAACCATGAAAATATAATGATAAATTTTTAAAGCTACGTTAAACAGAGGTAGGCAAATGTTCAGAGCAATAATTTTGTCCTTAGCAATACGGACTAAGAACAAAAATTGACTTGCAAATCAACAACAAGCCAACAGCCCATGTGGGGAAAGACTTAATCCTTTCTACTTTAACCAAGATACTCTAGTCCGTTGGCAGACAGGAGCTGAGGTCTGGCGTTACATACATTGAACCTCCCATATCTTATTGGAGAACGGAACTCATCGTATCCAACAAATGCATTTGCTGTCTTCCTGTAGCTCCAAGCTAAAGAAACTCCTCTTATTGATGCAGGCCTGTGGCCTCAAGAGGTCCCATCTGAACATTACAAATTAACATTCCTGCATCAGGCAGTTGACTGGCTGGAGCTATCTTTATACCTGGCTGTTTAGCACAGAAACAAAGAGGCAATAAGATGTGCTTGGATCTCATTTTTGTTTTCAAGTGTATGGCACAGCAAAAGAATCCCGTTGAAGGATCTTATCTGCGTCCAAGGAAAAAGACCCTAGCAGGGACTTGCAGATGGCCATTGTATCGAAGGTCCAGCATGGCTTATTTTTTTCATGGTGACAGGCATTATTCCTGACCGCTGACAGAGGAGGGGCCAGAGCCAGACAAAGCAGACCTGCTCATTTTCTGAAGGGAATTCTTATCAATATTATTTTTGAGGTATTAATCTTCAAATTCCCAATTTATTTCTCGACAGGCATAAGGTTTCCTTTAGGGTCATAAGATCCAGGACATTGTATGTAATGTAAAAAGATAAAGTGGCATCACTCGCCGACTACTTTTTGTAAAGCCACCACTTTAAAAGTTCAGTTTCAATGGTCCCAATGAGAAGCAGCCCATCATCAGATTCTGTGGAATCCTTCTGACCTCCCCCTCACAATGGGCCTTATAGTTTATTCTTTAATATACATTAATTTGGCTCCAGCAAGACCCACACTGCACATCTCAGCACTCTACTTGAATAAAGAAGAAAGCATTCAATTCCCCTCCACGGCAAATTCAGCCTTCCCCAAGTCCGGCCTGCCACTCAGTGAGGGCCCTGCTGTAGAAGCTGCCTTGCAAATGTTCTGCTGGGTTTTGTTGCTAGGTGATGACTAAGGAAACTTTGCAATTCCTGCTGAGAGGGTTGTTTTTTTTTTTTTTTAAGTGCCTGTAACCACTTTCATATTAAAAAGGAGGGAAAAATAGGGCAGTCTGGCCTTGATTCCTCCTTGCTCTCTGTCACAGAGAAAAACTGGCCACTAAGAAGTGTAAATTCCCTAGACCCTAAACAGTGCACTAGGGAGAGGGTAGGTTAAAAAAGCCAGGAATGGGCGCGACCAACCGAAACTCGAAACTCGCAGTGGTTTTTCTGTGTTCGGGAGCAGCAGACACCCTTTGCTGGAGAGACTGGCCTGAAGCTGAAACCAACTTCAGAAACCCTTGGCCTGAAGCGACTTCCAGCCAAACAGCGGGGGTTCCTGGGAAAGCCCCAGGGCCTGTCGGAGGCCTATCCCCTGTCAATGATTGATGAGGGCAAGTGTGGAGAGGTGACACACTGTGAAATCAGGCCCGAGTAACAAAGAGTTAATCCCTGGGCTTCTTCCAGACCTCTTTGGAGGGGGAAAAATAATATTTATTCCTTCTTTTGTTAATTCTGTATCTCAAAAAACAATCTTGATATTTTATTAACCCAGGCACGATGCCTTCAGGAAACTCACACGAGGCACACTAGTGGCAAACTAGAGACACGCTATGTGCCCTTCTGTGACCATCACGAAATTATTTGAAACTGTTGATTAACAAGTACTGCGCCTCCGCAGTAGAGGGATAAGAAATGTCGTTTCTCCATATAAGCGTCTTTTCACAAATTTAAAAGAATGACCTAGAAGTTACAGAGGAGGAGAAAAGCCTGGGGAAAAAACAACCTACCACATGGGGCTTCTTCTCAAAAACTTGCTAACAGTTTGCGAGAATAGGTCCCCTTCGTGTCTTCACCAACTCCTCCGCTGGCGCTGGGTCCCTGCTGGGCCCTCTCCTGGCAGGACACGGAAGGGCATATGTGTGCCGGACTTGGCGACGGGGCCCAGCTTCTTGTGCTCTCGCCCCCTCCGCAGCAGATGCGCAAACTTTAGCAGAGACTCTTTAACACTTCATTAATTATTGAGCAATGCCCAAAGTAATTACTGGGCCATGCCTGGAGCCCTATTCTCCCACATCAGTAAACAGTAATTTAGAGAAGGGGGGTTATAACCGTAGGGCGAGAAACAGTTTCCCCTCACAGCTGTGTGGTGAAGGCAACAGAGATGCATATGTTTCAACAAATGAGGAGGTCCTCAGCCCAGCTCTCGAGCATGCGGGGAAGTCACCGCCAGCCATGAAGTCCACCAGGCTAATTGTGCCTCATAATTTAGAAAAGCTCATTTTCCAGCACGCCTGTTCTTACTTTGTGCTTTTGCCCTAATTTAATAATAGTAATAAAATAATACCGAAAAGCCACCAGGAAATGAGCTTCTAGGATCCCCTGATATGCTCTAGGAGAATCAGGCTGGCTTTGAAATGACACTTTCCCTTCATCAGAAAGGAGTTCTTTTCTTTTGTCATTGCTCAATGAAACATCAATTCTCTACCCTGTCTTCAGTTCATAGATGTAATTTCATAGCCAGTGGAGACCCTAACCAACTCTGGAACTTGGCAAACCAGAAGCTTTTCTTTTCTTTTTTCTTCTCTTCTCTTCTCTTCTCTTCTCTTCTCTTCTCTTCTCTTCTCTTCTCTTCTCTTCTCTCTCTCTCTCTCTCTC